>NC_091239.1:13240646-13316131 GCF_040958095.1 Procambarus clarkii | reverse complement strand
TTTTTCAACCCTTCCTGTCCCCCTCATGTGCATGTCCAACCCATGCTGGAGTCATTCATGGGACCCTCCTTTTTTAATGTTGTGAGGTGTGGGGGTTGTAGGGTTGGTTCTGTACTCACCTGGTAAGGCTCCTGGCTGTGCTTGCAGGATTTGAGCTCTGGCTCTTGGGTCCCGCCTATCTGGTAGAACTTGCGGGATAGTACCAGTGGAGTGCAGTGGTGCTATTGGCACATTTGGGGAACACTGTATTACCATCAGAGGTCTGTGCTTGTTACATGACCTACTTGCGAGCATAAGCCTTCTTGCTGGTTCGTCCGTGGACTTCTAGGGCGCACTAGCCTGTTTACGTATGGCAGTTCCGGGCCGTCCTGGTTGTGGGGGTATGTGGGCCGGTGGACTGCTCCTAGCAGCTGCCTGGTGGGCCACCCTCTGGCTGGTCTAGCCGGGCCGGGCTTCAGGTGTAAAAGAGCTCCCAGTACCTCATCCAGCAGGTATCGAGCGGGGTTTCTCCGCCGTCGGTCGCCTGGTGCAGGTTTCTGGGCCTGCAGGGTTTTGTCGTGTCTCCGTTGGCCCTATCTGGGGTCTGCCTGCTCCGTTCTCTGCCTTTGCAGAAGGGAGTTTCTATTTACATGTTGCATGTTGCAGTGGTGCCTGTTGCTGCTGCTGCACGTGTGCATTGGTACCGTGTTTCACGGTGGCATGTCCTTGTTCCTGTGTCCGGTTGTGGAGTGGCACTTTGCTGCCGTTTTGTGCCTGGGGATTGCGTGGTTTTTTTTCTGTCCCTGCCTGATTGTCCACCCCTGGTGGTTCTCCTGGGGTTTTTGTGCTTCTGCTCTTTCTTCCTGCCTCCTCTGCAGCAGGGATGTTCTGCGTGTGTTCTTAGGCGTTGGTCAGCCTGTGTCCTGTGATGTGCTTCTTTGTCTCGGTCTATTGCAGTTGTTCGTACCCCTTGGTTCGGGTACTGTTCTGGCGGCGACCCTTCCGCCTTCTTTGGTTTCCTAGCTTGCCCTGCCGGTTGGTTTTTTTTTGGGGTCTTGCGATATCTCGCGTCGGACCCGTCGTTTCTGAACTCCTGGCGGGCTTGCATGCTTTGGGGAGTTTTTCTGTTCGGCAGACGTTCCATATCCTTGTGCCGCCTGGGTTTCGGTGGTCGCGCCCGAGATCTTCCCGCGGCTCCGCCTTTTTCCTGGGCTCGGAGGGGCCTTGTCGTTGTTATGTTCTGCCTCGCGGTCTCGCCTCCGGTTGGTGGTCGGGTGGCTTCGTGGTAGGTATCCCACCTGCGTGCTTCTCTTGGCGGCAGTATGGGGTATTTTGGCGGTCCTTCCTTTTCCTGTCCCTTCTTAGGTGGTTACTCCTGTTAGCTTGGTTTACTCTCGGCTTGGTTTTCTGGTGGGGGTTGGGGGCCGTCGTCTTGCCACATACTATCGCCTCTTTTCGTGCGGCGCGGGCGGAGCCGCTTCAGCTTGCTTTCGGTCTTGGTGTTGCTTCTGCACTGTTAGTCAGCTGTCTTGTGCGTCGTTTCACCTCCGGCCTGTTCGTGCGCCGCTTGCACCATCCTGGTCTCTGGTCAGCGTGCTCTGTCTTCTCCTCGGTTGGTAGTGCCCCTTCGGTTCCGGTGTGTTTTTTTGTCGGCTCTTTCCTTTGGGCCTTTGCCTCTGGGGGTCGAGTCGCTGAGTTTTCTTGCTCCTTCGGTTTTAGCGTTTTGGTTGTTTGGTGGCAGCAGTCTCCATCTTTTCTGGCGCGGGGGTGGGGCTGCTGCATTCTGGAGGGGTCCAGGGTTTGTTGGTGCTTCGTTGGTCGGGCCGGGGGTGTGTCGTTTTTGTGTTCAGTGGCGGCCCTCTGCTGTTGTTTGCGTGCCATGGCGTTTGGGTCCAGAGCGCGTTTTGCGTTGATCCGGTTTTGTTCTTCCCGGTTCGCGGGTGATAGTGTCCAGGGTGGTCAGCCGTGTTCTTGCGGCTAAGCTGCCTGTGTTCTTCCCTCATGCCTGTGGCGTTCGTGGCTTCGCTGCTCTCTCTGCCGTCTGGGCGACGTGGCCTTGCGGTCTTTCGGGCAGGGATTTTTGGTGTTCGTGCAGGGGCCTTGCTGCTCGTGGTTCTCGTGTTGTTCCCGGGATTTTCGGGGCTGTGGCGCATTGGGTTGGCGTTTGCTGCCAGTTGTCTCGCCTCCTTGGGGGGTACGTGGTGTCCGCCTCCCGGTTCTGTCCTTTGACCTTCCTCTGTGGGTAGTTAGCTCCGGGGAGCCGACGGGGCTCCCCCTAGAAAACTAGCGTTGAATGTAATGAAACGCCATTTTCTGGGTGAGACCCGGAGGCTCCCGGCAACCCTCCCTCCCTCCGGTCGGCGTTTTTCGCGTGTTTTGACATCCAGCCTCAGAACTGATGGGTGGATAGCCGGCGTGGGAGGTCTGGGGCTCCCCCTTCCCCCTCCCGGGGAGGGGGGAGCTGCGCAGATAGCGGCGCGGTGACGTATGATGTCATACTAGTTTCCTTGTTTTCTGTTGAAGAATTCTATCCACTAGTTCGGCTTTAGGTAGCAATTTTCACCAGAATAGGGGTTTGTTTTGGAATGCTTACCTTTCTGGATGCTTGACCCGGTCGATGGCAGACATAGAATGCTTCCAACCACACGGGGGTTTCTATAGGCCATTGCTTCCCTTGCCTCTCTGAGGGGGCCTGGTTCTGGCCGTGGTCCCCGGTAGGCCCTAGAACTCCATACACATGACTGATGCCAAAGTCTGACATTAGCATATCAGCCGGTAAAGCTCCGGGGAGCCTCCGGGTCTCACCCAGAAAATGGCGTTTCATTACATTCAACGCTGGTTTTTGAAAATATTGGGATGAAACTTTCATGATGCTTAAGCCAATAAGTTGGTGACTTGTTTAGCATTTAATATTAATTTTCACATGGGGAAGAATATGGCAGAAGGCCAAATTGTATTTTTAATAGAGCAGGGCTTATTGTTACAAGGTGTAGGGTATTCTTTTCCCCCCCCCTCTCTGTGTATGAGTTAGATTTGGTGTCGGCCCCCTCCCCGGGTTCGGTTCCGTGTTCCCCCGGGTGCGTTGGTTCCGTCTTTCCGGAGGTTTTCAGGTTATCGCATCCAACCTGGTGTGGTGCGAGCGGCCCTTACAGCTTACCTCCTGCATGACCCGGATTATGCCTCGGAAATGGATCCGTCCGAGTTCAGGTTTGGGACTTCGTTCCCTTTCTGGCTCCATTACGCAACCCGTTCTCACACAAGACAGTACATATATGACTAGTGCTTAAAGTCAATATGTGGAATGTGATTTAGTACATATGTGATATATTCCCAGTTAACTTTTTTACCAAGGCTCAAACTCTTCCTCACGTACCAATTTACGTCTCACAGTACTCGTCCATCAACGTAGATAGCTGAATAGTCGTGATTGGTTCAATTATAACGAAAATTGTAGTTTTCAGGTCCCACATGGGTTGTGAAATTCACCTACTATTGTCCATGCTCTTATAATATTACAGATCAGCTACATCCTATTGAAGGCTCGTAGTTTTGTTTTGAGAAATATTAGTTGTTCTTAGTAAATTATAATAAGCACAATAAATTATTACATAGAATAAGTGCTTCACCAATCAATATTATATACCATAGTTTGTGCTTTAGAAATCTTTAAAGAATGTTTTGTAGGAACGCTAACAGAAAACGATGTTATGTTGGAATGTATATAGGGTAAACTACTGCAAACAGGATGGTATGGTGTGGATTATTGGAAACTATAGGATTAGTATAGGGTCCACTACCACCTGTTAGGTGGGTAAGGGGTCCAATAACACCCGCAGGATGAGTATGGGGGTCACATCCACCCACAGGAATGGTATGGGGATCACTTCCACCCACAGGAAGGGTATGGGATCCAATACCATCCACTGGATGTGTATTGCGTCCACTACCACCGACAGGATGGGTATGGGCTCACAACCACCCACAGGATAGGTATGGGGTCCAATACCACCCACAGGATGAGTATGGGGTCCACTATAACCCACAGGATGGGTATGGGGCTCCAACCACCCACAGAATAAGTATGGGGTACAATAACACCCACTGGATATGTATGGCATCCATTGCCCCCACAGGATGACTATAGGGTACAGTATCGCCCACAGGATTAGTATATAGGGTTCACTGCCGCCCACAGAGTCGGTATGGGGTCCACCGCCACCCACAGGGTCGGTATGGGGTCCACTACCGCCCACAGGGTCGCTATGAAGTCAACTACCGTCCACAGGGTCGGTAGGGGTCCACTACCGCCCACAGGGTCGGCAGGGGGTCCACTGCCACCCACTGGGTCGGTAGGGGGTCCACTGCCGCCCACAGGATCGATAGGGGGTCCACTGCCGCCCACAGGGTCGATATGGGGGGGGGTCCACTACCGCCCACAGGATCGATAGGGGGTCCACTGCCGCCCAGAGGGTCGGTAGGGGGTCCACTGCCGCCCACACGTTCGGTAGGGGTCCACTGCCGCCCACAGGGTCGGTAGGGGGTCCACTGCCGCCCACAGGATCGATAGGGGGTCCACTGCCGCCCACAGGGTCGATAGGGGGTCCCTTACCGCCCACAGGGTCTCTATGAAGTCAACTACCGCCCATAGTGTTTGTATAGTGTCCACTATCGCCCATAGTGTTATTATGGGGTCCACTACCCCTCATAGGGTCGGTATGGGGGTCCATTACTACCCACAGGGTGTGTCTGGGGTCTATTTTGGCAATACTGCTTTTCCAATCTCATTTGTTGTTCAATGTAAAATATTTGTTGCTCGACTTGCAACAATTTATATATATATATATATAGTATAGTGCCTTTGCAATAATGTACCAATGTGTGTATTTTCATAACTCGTTTTAAATTGTTGAAAAATAAATAACTACATTGTGAATGCAAGTCAATGTTTACATGCTAAATCAGAGTTGCCAGATTCCGCTTAAAATAGCAAATTGTGCTTATTTTCAAAGCTTGAGAATTTAGCTTTAAAGTAGTTAAAAAACTACGAATTTCGCAATTTGCTATGTACTTTAGTGTACTATTTTAAAATAAGGTTGGTTTTTAAGCTGCAAGTCATATGAATCTCAAAAAAAGTATATTATTAACAATCTTATCTCCATAGTTCACTAGTTTCTGTAAATCAGATCTGGTAACTGTAGGCCAAGTACTGGAAGACTCAAGACACAATGTGTTGAAGCTATTCTCTTTGAAGAAGTCATCTCGACAGGATCTTCCAGCTCCAGCTATAAAACTTCACCAAACATGGATCTACCTAGTACATCAAATGGTAAGGAATTACTAAACTGTACAAAGTTTTATGCTAGAACATTTGTTACAGAATTGTCCCTGTCAGGGACAATTCAGTCCCTATTCTATGTGTACTCCATCACATAGTGACGGAGTATGTGGGAATAATTTTGTTGACACTGTCCATTTTGTCAATTCTACAACAGCAGATAATATGAATTCCCAGAGATATTTGTAACTTGAGATACTTGGTTTGGTTTGGTTAAGTTAGGTTAGGTTAGCCTAACCCAGTAAATCCTCCCCGGCTAGAATATAAACCCCGGACAAAGTGCTCGTGAAATGCCAGGCATTTGCAAATATGAGGATGTGGTTGATTAGATTATATTCTTTTCTATATCATAGATGTTCAATATATGAAAAATATTTTAGACTTAAAAATGGACCCCTGAGGTACTCAACTTAACACATTTCTTCATATTCATTCCCATTTAGTATGACCTTTTGCTCTCTTTGTTTTAACTATTGTTTTGTGCACTTTACAATTTTTTTCATGAACCTGTAATTTCCTTGCTAGTCTTCCATGTGGTACCTTATTAAAGTCTTTAGCATAATCCATGTATACTACATCCACCGGAAACCCTTTATCTGAGTACCATGTTACCATGTCCCAAAAGTGAGGAGGTTTATAAGGTAGCATCTGTTTTTAAGAAGACCATGGTGTGTCGATTGAATAAGATTTTTCACTGAAAGATGGTAAATGATTCCCTCCCTTAGGATTTTCGCCATGAGCTTGCAGATGTGTTATACCTAGCTGATCGGACATTAGTTTTGTGCTTAACTCTTTCTGCTTTTTTTTTAAATACTGTAAGGGTGAAATTTTCATATTTCAAATCTCGGGGTACTATCCCTTGGTTCAGATATTTTGTGGAAAGTATTTTCAGCAGTATTCATAGTTCTTCTGTCAGTTTATTTTCCTTTATAATTAAGGTTTGTTTTCTTTTGTACCATAGAAAGTACCACAGAAAGGTGTTATAATGTTGTGTTAGCTTTTCTGTACAATTTTTTTTTTTTGTTTGTATAAAAGGCTATGCAATGAATTCAAATATTTACGCTACCAATCAATTTTTCAGATAGATCATCGGATTTTGACAGTATGCTGTACATACCAGATGTTCCAAAAATAACTACAGACAACAATAATGGTACTGTGTTTACTATTTTTATACTTTATATATAGGAAGACAAGTTCAATCAATGAGCATTTTAATATATCATCAAAATTTTCATACATTTCTTTCACTTTGTTACACTTGTAAAAACTTATTCTTAGCTATATTTATATAAATGTTAATACCACTGTTAAATGAACATATTGATTTGTGTCCTTATTAGTTATAAGCCAGGTGGTTCGAGGTGGCCAGAGTCGGCCACCTCGAACATGAATTAAGCTCTCTTCGGATCTCGGTTACTAACTTTAAACCAGCAGAAACCTCTAAGAAGCAAGAAGAGATGTTACAAAAGTTAGAGAACCACTTTAACTCCCTACAACAGCAACAAACTGCAACCCAAGACGAATCAGACCAACTTAAGCTCCTTGATTCTGTCATCATCTCATCACAGGATTTTCCCCATGAAACTGACAGAGAAGACTGTACTGCCATCGTGATCCAGGAATTGCGTACTAAGTTGAATTATTCAATCGAAGCAAGAGACATTAAGTCAGCTTATAGAGTGGGTACCAAATCATCTGGTGCAAACAACAGAAGGATACGCGTGAAGTTGGATAGCTGCTCCCGCAAGTCAGACCTCATCACTGCTGCAGTCGCTAGGAAATCCAAGGTTTATGTGAACGAATGTCTTACCAGATTCAGACAAAATCTCTTATTTAAACTACGTGGAATTCGCAATAGATCCACTGCTATTAAACATTGTTTTGTGCGCGATGGTAAAATAATAGCTAGGAAGACTGACTCTGGAAAAACTTATGTCATAACCACTGAGGCACACCTCACTTCTTTCCTGGATGACTGTGGGATATCAGCTGAATAACCAGAACATAATTTGTAGTCTCACATACAACCAAAGTGTACTTAAGCTCTGCCTTTCCTTTCCAAAGGTGTTTATTTTTATTTTTATTTTTATTTTTACTTTATTTTTTGTTTGTCATCTTTGCCTGTTTTATACTCTTAATTATTTGTTCTTAGTTAATCCCCTTGTCACTAAACCTAGGGCTTTTTATTACCCTGTTAATTAACCATTACTAAGCTAATTATCTTCAAGATCATTTTTTTATGATTATTATTTTTCTTATTATTTTTTATTTTACATTTATATTGTCAGTCTCTACTGATTTTTTGTGTTTTATTTTATGTAACTTCTGTGTCCTCCCTGGCTATCTATTGGATCTTTATTTTACTTCTAAATTGTTACTATTTTATTGTATCTGCTCTTATTCTTGTGTTTTGCTTTATCGTGTATCTTGTATCGTGATCCCTCTGCATCTCTATGCACACTGATATTGATCCTGATCAAAATCTTCTGTCTCATATCTATACCAACCAGCACATTGATCATCATTATTGTAAGTATTTCACAGCACACCAGGCTAAAAACAAACTCCAAAATAGCACCTATCTATCAGTTTATAACCAAAATGTTAGATCACTTGGTAAACATTTTGACGATTTAAATGCACTACTCACAGCACTAGGTACTAACCTATCGTTCATTATTTTAACAGAAACTTGGCTAAATAAAGACTATACCCAACTCTACAACTTAGCTGGTTATAAAGCCATTCATAACTGTAGGCCTAATAAAAAAGGTGGTGGCACAGCTATATATTACCGAGATACATTTATCTGCAACAGTGTTATTAGTGACAGAGATGACTACTGTGAATATACTTTTGCTCAGTTTACAATTAAATCCCTTAAATCCTCTTTGACTATTGGAGCCATCTATAGATTTCCTAATACTAACATAGCTTCTTTCTCAGACAACCTAAGGAATCTTATTATAAACAACAATCTCAACAAAAACCACATCATTCTGGGAGGAGACTTTAATATTGACCTGGGTCAACAAAACTGCTCTCAAGTTGACTATTTCCTTAACAGCATGAACTCCTGTATGCTAATCCCCACTATCACCAAACCTACCCGAGTCACTCAAACATCAGCCACTACCTTGGACCACATATGGACAAACATAACAGCTCCCCTTGTATCTGGTATAATCTATGACAGAACAACTGACCACTATCCTACCTTTCTCATAGTGAACATGGACATAACACCACCAAAAAGCAAGAAATTTTCATTTAGGCTACATAGTGAATCAGCTTTAGACAATCTTACAGAGGCACTTCACAATATTAACTGGGATTCTGAATTCATTAATACCCATGATATAAATTCATTAGCTAACCTCTTCCTCTCCAAAACTCTAAGCCTCTACAACCTTCATTGTCCCCTTCTTACAAAGCAAGTAACTGACAAAAGATTAAACAATCCATGGCTCACAAATGGCATTCTCAACTCAATCAACAAGAAACATGAATATGAAAAGAAAGTTAGGATTGGCCTAGTTTCAAGGGAAGTAGCTAAAAGGTACTCATCAATGCTTACCAGTATCATAAGAAAGGCAAAACTTGCATATTATGTGAATAGATTCAATGAAGCAAAAGGTAACATGAAAAACACTTGGAAAACTATCTCTAGTATCCTAGGAACTAAACAACACTCACATAACCAAATAAAACTCTACAAGGATGGGGATATACCGTCAACTGATTTAGAAATGGCAAATGAATTTAATAGTTTCTTTTCATCGGTTGGTGCTAATCTTGCCAGTAAAATCCCACAGACTCAGACACATATTAACACATATCTCTCAGGCAGCTATCCAAACTCTCTTCTCCTTTCACCAATCAGCCCGGCAGATGTTGTGTCCATCATACACTCTCTAAAAACCAAGGCAGGGAACACCAGTGAAATTCCGTCCATTGTGTACAAGAGAGCCTCCCATGCCCTTGCCCCACCCATAGCACTACTGTTCAACAAATCTATAGAGTGTCACACCTTCCCTGATATCCTCAAAAAAGCAAGAGTAACGCCAGTCCATAAAGGAGGCAATCCGGCGGACATAAACAATTATAGACCAATATCAAATCTACCCATTCTATCAAAAATATTTGAAAAAATTATTTACAAACAGCTCTATTCCTACCTCGTAAAATTCGACATACTCAGCCCCTGCCAGTTTGGCTTCCGGTCCCAAAAGAGTACCAATGATGCAATCATTAGTCTCCTTGACATTATCTACTCAGCCCTTGACAAAAATGAGTTTCCGATTGGACTCTTCATTGACCTAAGAAAAGCCTTTGATACTGTTAATCACAACTACCTCTTATTTAAACTCCAGCATTATGGAATCCGAGGCCTTGCCCTTGACTACATCCGATCCTATCTTAGTGACAGACACCAATATGTAACCATCAATGATACAACTTCTTCCACTCTACCAATTACCGTTGGAGTGCCACAGGGCAGCATCTTAGGACCTCTTCTATTTCTTATATATATAAACGATCTGCCTAATGTCTCTAATATTCTCAAACCTATATTGTTTGCTGACGATACTACCCTTATCTACTCAAACCTCAACCCACATACACTAAATAATGTTGTGAATAATGAATTAAAAAAAGTCCACTTATGGATGTCAACGAACAAACTAACATTAAACATCGAAAAGACTTACTACATCTTATTTGGAAACAAATCATCAAATGCAATTCAGCTACAGATAGACAACATTAACATCAGTAATAAAAATGATGGCAAGTTTCTTGGCCTATTCCTAGACAAGAGACTCAACTTCAGCACCCACATTCAACACATAACTAAGAAAGTCTCTAAGACAGTTGGTATACTCTCCAAAATCAGATATTATGTTCCTAACTCTGCTCTCCTCTCACTATATTATGCACTAATCTACCCCTATCTTAATTATGGTATCTGTGCATGGGGGTCTACCACTGCAAACCACCTTAAGCCCATCATCACACAGCAAAAATCTGCTATCAGAATAATAACTAACTCTGCTTTCAGACAACACTCAGCTCCCTTGTTTAAATCTCTAAACTTGCTAAATATTAACTCCCTCCACACATTCTCTTGTGTCAACTACATTTACAAAACCCTGTTCTTAAATGCAAACCATGCTCTGAAACTCTCCCTGGACAGATGTAATAGGACCCATTATCACCACACCAGAAATAAATATCTCTTTGATATCCCCAGGGTCAAACTTAATCTGTGTAAACACTCTATGCAAATTAAGGGACCTAGTCTATGGAACTCACTCCCTAGTGAATTGAAAAACTGTAAAACTTTTGCCTTATTTAAAAGCAAAACCAAAAAGTACCTAATTTCATCTATTTAGTTTCCTACACTGAGCTTTAATTTGCTCTGTACCTAGTGGTACCCAATCTCCTAATTTTTATGTAATATCAAACAACCTTATCATTGTGTTCATTGCTGTCTTCTTTTATGTGCTAGCCATATGCTGTATTGTGACTACCAATTTTTGTCAACTACCATTCAAGCTGTCATTGCAATCAATCTTATATTGTTTCTGCTGTATTGTGCCTACCAATTTGTTGTCAACTACCATTTTAAGCTGTCATTGCAATCAATCATAGCTACCTATGTGCTTTAATATACTGTACCTATAATTTTCTCTCATCTTTTTTTTTTTTTCATTCCATGTAATCTGTTATCATTTTTTTGTCTATAAATTTTGCAAGTATTTACCTCCTTAAAATTTTCTTAGATTAAGGACCTGCCCGAAACGCTGCGCGTGCTAGTGGCTTTACAAGACTGTAATTACCATAATTGTATCCTCACATTCCTTATGTACATTCTTGTATATGCATAAATAAATAAATAAATAAATAAATAAATAAAGTTATAGCTTATTTATGTTGACCCAGCACCTTACTAAAGGGATTACCTTAACTTGTGTCACTATCTCTCTAGGGGGCTCCAGGTAGGCAGTATAGGTAATGCCACTAACATGCATATCATTATGGGAAAGTCCATAATTTAACACATAATTATAAGTAGGTAATTTGTAGCAAATTTTAAGATTATTAATAGGTACATTGTAGCATAATTTTGCATAAGCATAATTTTCTTGTTTTGTTCTTGTACTTTTCCTTCGAACACTATTATTTTCTCTTCAGAATTTCACCGGAGAATAGCAGTGATGACTAGAGAACATCTTGAACGTGAGTACCAGAAAGCACGTGCTGCAATGATACAAAGAAATGAGTACTTGAAGAGACTCTTAAACGTGGAGGAACCAAACTCAATAAAGGTGACAAACAAGAAACAGAAAAAAGATAACATACAGGATGTATCACACATTAATTCAAAACAAAGACCAGCTGCACCCCAATCTGATGGTAATCTTCTATTATTTTTTTAACAATATTTCTACAGCTGTTATTTGTGTACTTTCCAATAATATTTGTTGCCTATTTTTAAGTGTATGCTAGACAATTATGGAGATTAAATTACTATAACACTGAACAACTTGGTAGCATAAAGTTAGTTATAGTAATATCTTGAGATTTGTCTGAAAATATTAATACTTGTATACAATTTGCAATTATGTACCATGCTTAAATCTTCAAATGTGCCACCCAGACATTCTGCCTGCTATACTTTCACCACCACACATTCAAAATGCGGGCTATTCTACTAGTGGCAGAACGTACACTCAAAGTTATTTGGCAGCTGGTGAAGAAACTTTGGAATCATTTGATGTTGGTATGTCCCAACATCATTTGTTGGTATTTAAATGAGGGTTTATTTAATGGACACACGTCATAAATATTATGTACCAAAATTGTGCTTAATGCCTATGAAATTTTGTTTAACATATTATACTAATCATTCCTTTCACTTACAAATTTTTCTTACTAATTTGTAATCCCATATTTCAAAGTACTTGCTGCAGAACTTGAACAAATTAAAGATTCTCAGCCAAGTGTTTCTGACTGGCAAAAAAGAAGAAAAAATGCAGAGATTAATTGAGGAGAAAGCAGGGCAATGCTGTTCGATTGGACATTGTCTGAGTTGGGTGTTCCAGATAAAGGTAAATTAAATATTGCTGTGTTCATTAAGGTTATACTGTATAATAAGCATCATATGCAAATTAATGACACTCTATTAATACATTTAGACTTCAGATTGTTTAAAATGTTAGGTATACAGTATTTAAAATTAGTATAAATAATTACCCCTTTTTTCATCAGGTAAAGTTTGTGTACAATGTACAAATTGTGAGGCAAGCATCAAATGTGAAGACTGTTTTGCATTTTTGTGTCACATTTGTGACCAAATGCAACATTTTCTCATGCCTTTCCACCACAGATTATATTGGAAAAATGGCTTTTATGAGCCATTAGACCCGACACAAACTGTGTGCCCTGAAGGAAATATCTTTCACTGGAGTAAGTATACGATACCTGTATAAAATCCGTACTTTGTTCCGAGATTACTTCTACTTCCCAATCCCAGTCTAGAGCTACGATTATCTTGGTATAACAAAATAAAATGAATAAATGTTTCATTTCAGTCATTACAACATTTGGAGAAGTCTTAAAGTTTAAACCTGACACTTGGTTTTATAGATTGATTTAATCGTCTGATTGTTTCTTTTCTGTGAATTTCTCAGTCATTATCTGGAGAATAATGTCAATATTTTGTACAATCAAGAAACAATGAAATATTCAGTCTGAAATTCTTTTCCATAAAACTCATTTTGTCAAACTGTCTTCCTTTTCTTTGTTACCAGAACCTGTTGTACCAGCCCAACCACCAAATTCTTGCCCCAACTGCACAGATTGCAAGTTTAAAATTTCAAGCTCCAGCAATCTCTGCATCTTCATCACTATAATGGGTAAATAAACTTTAAAATTTACCCTTTTATTTCCATTACCGGATATTCCTGAATCACAATACATTTTGAAATTTTTGTTGCTATAAATGTTAATTTTTACATCACTATTTTAGCAAGTCGCCACACCACTCAATGCACTGTATTTTAAACTACAGGAAGGTATGACCTCTATACTCCAATCTATACATGCCACTGTGGATATGAGCATCAACAACTAGGCAAGACCATGCACAAGTCTGGTTTCTACAACTAAAAACATGCTGAAAGCTGGTATTTGTTTATATGGTTCATCTGATCAAGTTTTTTATTATTTTACCTGCCCTGTAATCAGTATAATGCGATTTGTATTCAGTATTCAATAAGTATCAACTCCCTCAAATAATCAATAAAAGAATGAAAACATATTGGTCAAACTTGAGTTGGTCGTGGTGAGTAAAGGTATGTTATGAAACTGTTATTAATCTATGCTCTTCAAGATGTTCATTGCTATAAATATTTTTCTCAGAAAGAACAGAAGAACTCACAGAGGGTGCAGTCTTTTGGAACCATCGAAAAATTGATGGACTGGCTCGTGCATTAGTTACTCGACTCAGAAAGGTACTAAAAATAATATATATTTATTTTATTTATTTGTATTTATTTTGAAACTTATTATAATGCATTTATATGTGAAAGGTATTATAATGCATTTATAGGTTAGTTATGTGTTCAGATCATGTACTACATATATTTTCCATTATAAATTAGCGACCATTTCCTTGAATTAACTGCTTGAACTTTTTCAATATATCAATAAGGTTAATTTGTATAAAGTATATAGTATTTAATTAACCTAAATGTATGATTCCGAGATATATCAAATGTGTTCACAGAGAAATCACAGTATCGTGATATATCACGGGAACTGTGATGAGGGTTTGAACCCCATGCACTGAGTGCTCTCAGATGCATGCTCTAGTTCACTACGCCACGACATGGTCAGATGAATTGCAACTTGGAGTACTACTGCACCCACAAGGATGCCAAGGCTTCCACTGAAGCCAAACCAGGTTTCACACAATTCCCCCATGAACTCGGTCTCTGTCATTCAGTAGTTCTGCCTTTGATGCCCCCATTTCAATGTCTTTCTCCATGTATTGATATATCACAATAATATGAATTCTATGTGTATTGAAAGGGCCATCAGAGGTAAAACTACTGGAGGACACAGACCAAGTACATGGGAAACTGCATGCACAACCGCCCATGGAATGGGTATGGGGGTGCATAATTAACAAAAATTGAATTGTGGGTTCATTAGTACCCTAGGTTGCAATTCTTTTGACCATGTTGTGGCGCATTCAACTACAGCAAGCATCTGGGAATGCCAAGCCCATAGGTTCGAACCACTCATCATGGTTAATGTGATTTGTTCATTAAATTTATTATATTTTCAAATAGGCCAGAGAGACGGAAATAACAGTTTCAAATGAGATCGACAAACTTGATGTTCAAAAGTCATTGATTCAAGAATGGCGATCTGACCTACAAATGATTTGTAAGGAGTTAGAGTTAAACACTGGAACAACCTCGAAGAACATAAAATATTCTATCGAGGCAGTTGCAGACTCTATCAGGCATCGCAAAAATCTGATTGCCACTGATGCAGGTAGGCTTACTATTTCTTTGTTAACTCTGAAGCAATTTCTATTTAGCTCTTGTCTATAATTTCTATGTAGGTAAATGATGAGGAAATTTTTTTAACAACTTTAAAACTTTCAGCCAAAAAACTTTATTTGCAGCATCCAGTAAAATGCGCTCTTCACTCCGGCACAGAAATGAGTGTGATAGGAAAAAGCTTCAAGGCTTCATAAAAATCTACAATAGTGAAAACTCTGAAATTCTCAGTGAAAAGGATGCAATAGAAGGTATCCTGCCATGGCACAATTTATTGCCTCATCATAGCCAAAATGGTATGTAACTACATCTCATTTTATCAGGGGTTACAATTCGGCCTTATCAAGATAACTAACATTTAGCATGCATAATGGATAAGCTTTACTTATTTTTGAAGTAAAATATCATCACTACTGTTTGTAAAATAGGTGCAGTATCATAATCCGTAGGTTTTTATCAGGTTGATACTGCACAATAAACTATGTATAGTATGTATAATGCAAGTACCTAAACTGTAATTACATTAAATTGAGTTGTAGTTTACTTGCAGTAAATATAATTTTCCTCTTTTATTAGTGTCCCTTGCTCAAAAAAAGAAGGCAGTAGAAGATGTGGAGCTTCAGAAGAGATCCAGAGAAGAGCAACAACACACTGTTCAAGAAATGCTGCATTATCTCGCATATTACAAGAATAAGAGAGAGATTTTAACCGAACATACTGAAGAGTTGTTATGTGGAATTTTTCCTTCATATCTAAGCAAGGTAAGCTAACAGCCTAAATGTGTGTTGCAATTCAGTTCTTCATAAACATTTATCCAGCAGAATTTTATACTTGAGTAAAGTCTTGCTATTTACAACTTTGACAGGTAGACAATTCCATGGTTTTCATATACTGTACTGGTGTGTTTTACATATATTTGAACTTTTACCGAAAACTTTATTTATTTATTCTAATTTCTTTAGTATTTTCAGGGAAATTTGTAAATGTCTTAAACCCCATTAAATAGTCTATATATTACAGGATCCTAACAAGTACACTATTGAAGAGAAGCACCTATCAACCAAAAATAAGAGTGGAATCTTGGCTCTTTTGAAGCAAGGGCAAAAGTTGTGTTCTGACAAGCTGAGTGATGCAAAGCGTTTATTTGGATACCAGGAAGAGGATGTTGATGTTTCCGAGCCCTACCTGGAGCTTTGTGACAGTGAAGATGATGATGATGAAGATGAAGAATTACTACTAAACTGATGATACAAAAGTTAAGTATAATAAATTTTACCTGATTTCTCTTGCTAATTTCTCTTACTTAATTTCTCTAATTTCTAATTATCCTAGCCCTAAGAATACTACTGGCCTCCATTGCCTTGCCTGCACTTTGTTTCCCCCTTAACCATATCACTCATTCTTACAGGTGTGAGACAGAGAGGTACAAGATCATCCAAGAGGAACAACACCTGAAGCACCCAACATTTGGGTGTTTTAATTAATAAAAACGCCCTTCATGGCTTCACTCATCCTGGCTGGTTTAATTAAAAAAACCTAACCTAAACCTAATATATATACCTCTAGAGTCAAGGGAGTTAAGTTTTAGGCTGCACAATGAAACTGCTATTGACAATTTTATAACTGCTGCTGATAATGTCTGTCCTGTGACTTTTTTGTAAGCATAACCAAAAGGCTTAACAATCCCTTGCTTACAAAGGGAATACTTAAACCCATTAATAAAAAACATGACCTTGAGAAGAAGTATAGGTTAGGAATTGTCTCCAAAGAATTCTCATGCTCTTCAACAGGTCACTTGAACTCCAAACCTTTCCAGTTATCCTAAAAAAAGCGAGTTACCCCTGTACACAAATGTGGTGATCTCACAGATGTTAACAATTACAGACCTATATCAATCCTGCCTAACTTGTCAACATTTTTTGAAAAGCTACTTGAACTTGAACTCCAAACCTTTCCAGTTATCCTAAAAAAGCGAGTTACCCCTGTACACAAATGTGGTGATCTCACAGATGTTAACAACTACAGACCTATATCAATCCTGCCTAACTTGTCAACATTTTTTGAAAAACTAATCTACAAGCAGTTTTACTCTTATCTAGCCAAACACCATATACTTAGTACTAGGCTGTACAAGAATATAACAACTCTTGTATATATCTCAAAAAAAAAAAAAAAAAAAAAAAAAGCACAAGACGAAGCTTGAAAAAGTTTAGTGGTATGCCAATAGGCTAGTCCCAGGACTAAGAGGCATGAGTTACGAGGACAGGCTGCGAGAAATGCAATTGATAGGGTACATAAAGATAAACTGTTTAACACGGGTGGTAGGCGAACAAGGGGACACAGGTGGAAACTTAGTACCCAAATGAACCACTAGGATGTTAGAAAGAACTTTTTCAGTGTCAGAGTAGTTAATAGATGGAATGCATTAGGCAGTGATGTGGTGGAGGCTGACTCCATACACAGTTTCAAATGCAGATATGATAGAGCCCAGTAGGCTCAGGAATCTGTACATCAGTTGATTGCCAGTTGAGAGGTGGGACCAAAGAGCCAGAGCTCAACCCCCCGCAACCACAACTAGGTGAGTATACACACACACACACACACGTACACACACACACACACACACAGACACAAACATACACACACTAATGCCTCTATTCACCTTGCAGTAAATAGGAACCTGAAAGTCAGGAAGCTGCTAAAGGCTGCATCTTGGGGATGTGTGAGTGTGTTAGATAAAAATATATGTTGTTTAGATATGATGGAGGAAAAGAGGCCGAGAGTCGGTACATTAGACAACCGACGCTTAGAAAGGCGGGGTCCAAGAGCTAACAGCTAAATCTTGGAAATAATAAATTAAAATATTTAATACACCCACATACATGTTTCACATTATTTTGGCTGAGGGCACACTGAGGGCTGATGGCCCCGTCGACGGGGCAGGAAGTCGGTGGTTGATCAAAGGCCTCCCACATCCTCCACATACCTGAGGATTATTCCGGCTTAATTTTAAACGGAAGTAATGTCTTGGCATTTACGGCTTCAGCGGGTGGGTGGGTCCGTGGGTTTATTACACTGTGAGTGAAAACAATCGCCTATTCTCTATTTTATATTGCGGCTTGTAGAGCTAGAAGCTGTTGCCTCTTGTGTGCGTTGCACAAGGGGATTAATATCTGGATTAATAGCTTTCAATATTTCCAGTATTTTTAAGGTAACGCTTAAATACCGAAGATACTGCTATTGGACACCGCTTAATTGACAATGTCTCAACAACGCAGGCTAAAGATGTGCGTGGCTCCTGCTATTGCAATGATGCTCATTTGTTTTTCAATGATGGGCCTTAGTTGCCCCCTCTCTAACTTACCGTTCTAAATACCCCTTCTCCATCTTCCGCAAACATTTCCCCTCATACATCTCCCCCCTTTCCTCCTGTCCCCCTTGTCCATCTTTGTCCCCCTGTCCATCTTTGTCCCCTGTCCCTCACTTTGTCCCCTTGCCCACATTTTCTGTCCTCTGTCCCAGATCCCTTTCCCCCTCTCTGTCCCCCTGTCCCCCCTTTCCATCTCTCTGTCCCCCTGTCCCTCTCTATCCCATTGTCCCTGTCTCTGTCCCCCCTGTCTCTCTCTGTCTCCCTGTTCTTCTCTGTCCTCCTGTTCCTCTCTCTGTCCCCCTGTCACTCTCTGTCCCCCTGTTCCTCTATGTCCCCCTGTCCATCTCTCTGTCCCCTGTACCTCTCTGTCCCCCTGCCCACTCTTTCTGTCCGCTGTCCATCATCTGTCCCCCTCCCTTTCCTCCAGTCCCCCTATCCATCTCTGTCCCCTTGTCCCTGTCTCTCCTCTGTCCCCTCTCTCTTGGTCTCCTGCCCCCCTCTCCTCCCTCTGTCCCCCGGTCCCCCTCTCTGACCCTGTCCCTCTGTCTCTGTCTCTGTCCATGTCCCCCTCTCTGTCCCTGTCTCCCTCCCTGTCCCACTGCTCCCCCTCTGTTCCCCCGTCCCTCCTCTGGCCCTGTCCGTCTGTCCCTGTCCCTCTGTCTCTGCCTCTCCTCGTTTCTGACATTCTCTGTGTCAGCCTATCTCTCTGTCTCTTTCCTCGCTCTATCTCTGTCATTCTCTCACTGACTTTGCATATCCTTATCTATACGTCTCTGTGTCTAACATTCTCTCCCTGACTCTGTCTATATCTATTTCTCTGTCTCGATCTTCATCTCTCTCTCTCTCTCTCTCTCTCTCTCTCTCTCTCTCTCTCTCTCTCTCTCTCTCTCTCTCTCTCTCTCTCTCTCTCTCTCTCTCTCTCTCTCTCTCTCTCTCTCTCTTTCTCTCTCTCTCTCTCTCTCTCTCTCTCTCTCTCTCTCTCTCTCTCTCTCTCTCTCTCTCTCTCTCTCTCTCTCTCTCTCTCTCTCTCTCTCTCTCTCTCTTTCTCTCTCTCTCTCTCTCTCTCTCTCTCTCTCTCTCTCTCTCTCTCTCTCTCTCTCTCTCTCTCTCTCTCTCTCTCTCTCTCTCTCTCTCTCTCTCTCTCTCTCTCTCTCTCTCTCTCTCCCTCTCTCTCTCTCCTTACATACATACATACATACATACATACATACATACATACATACATACATACATACATACATACATACATACATACATACATACATACGTACATACATACATACGTACATACATACATACATACATACATACATTTATTTAACACATGTGGTACACGCACAAGGGGACACAGGTGGAAGCTGAGTACCCAAATGAGCCACAGAGAGATTATAGAAAGAACTTTTCAGTGTCAGAGTAGTTAATAAATGGAATGCTTTAGGCAGTAATGTGGTGGAGGCTGATTCCATACACAGTTTCAAGTGTATGGAAAGTGTATGTATTCAAGTGGCGGGACCAAAGAGCCAAAGTTCAACCCTTGCAACCACAACTAGGTTAGTACATACATACATACATAAGATATAAAACAGTGGAGGATTCCCAGGTAGAACAATCAACCACAATGCCCATTACCCCTTTACCCTGATGTCCTTAACTACACAACTATACAAGAGTCATTAACACGTGTAATGGCTGATCCCCCATCACGATAGCATAAAGACCAATTGCTTGACCCGCAGTCTGTCTTGCTCCTCAAATAATTTTCGGGTTAACATGAAAACGTCTCTCGAGTTTATCTTTCTAATGTTGTTTTCCCATCTTTCATTTTATCAGCTTAGTTCCTTTATTATGCCCCAATTACTCATCCCTTGAGCGGTATATATATATATATATATATATATATATATATATATATATATATATATATATATATATATATATATGTATGTATGAGTGTGTGTGTACATGTGTATACAACATTAATAATTTTGTAACTAGCGTCAAACATTGTTATTTGCTTAGCTAAACGAACTAGAGGGTTCCGGTCCTGAACCGATTATGTGCCTCTGTAATCCTTTACACCACGGCCCACGGGATGGGTATGGGGTGCATAATAAAGAAAGCAATAGAAGAAATTGAAATTGCATAATACGGTTATTGACATTCAATAATAGTAAGATAAAGCAATGAGGACCAAATGGGAGACCAGTGATCAGTGTCTTGTATCCCCTGCAATACCTCAAATCCTACGTACCTCACTGACAGGCTCCAGTATGTTTCTGTGAATAATTCAATTTCTCCCACCCTACCCATCAACATTGGTGTTCCTCAGGGCAGCATACTTGGCATACTTGGGTATCCTTTGGAGGTGCTTATCCAGTTCTCACTTGAACACTGTGAGGGGATTGCCAGTTATGCCATGCAGTTATGCAATGTATGAATCTATCTATAAGTCCACCAATCTTTGTAAAAATTTCTTGTGTGGATGTACCTTACCTAAATAAACATTTATTTATTTATTATTTATATTTAGGATTCATCAACTGCCAAAGATATTCACATGTCAGTATAATTCTGGCGAGAGAGAGGTTTGGGAAAAGCCGTTATACCAACTAGTCAGCAATAAGGGTGATATTTGTGGGGCACAGGCACACTCGGCCTGGCCCATTAACCCCCAACTGACACTATAACTACTAGCTACTAGGTACATGAACATAATTACATAATTTACGTACATAATTTAAGGTACATAATTACTAGGTACATGAGGACTGGCCATTGTACTATATAGACCTGAAAAAGTGTAACTTAGCGACAACAAGAAAATATTGAATCACAAGACCAACGACGACCATTCCCTTACCCTGCCATAAACACTGAAATTTGACACCCTACCTCTGGAGCCACCCTGACCACAGGTCCAC
The DNA here is from genome assembly GCF_040958095.1 of Procambarus clarkii. Lineage (NCBI taxonomy): Eukaryota > Metazoa > Arthropoda > Malacostraca > Decapoda > Cambaridae > Procambarus > Procambarus clarkii. Next base: position 13,294,945 of record NC_091239.1, on the reverse strand, counting down.
CAACTACATTTCCCTCCCTCCAACTCTGCCTCGACTTACATTGTACACACACATATTGTACACCACGCAAGTGTGGACTAGTGTGTAAATCTTACTGATACCACACTTAACCTTTATTCTTTCTCAATGTGTTGTATAAAAGGATCTGATTATACCGTTTCATTTCTAACTCCTTTTCTTGGAAGAATGCCACATATGATCGTACACACACACAAGGTCTGTATAGGGTATAGGCAAGGTCTGACAAGGTATACTAGGTGAGTACTAGTTGAGTACTTACACACAAGATATTCTAGGTGAGACTAGGTGAGTATACACACACACGCAACATATACTAAGTTAGTACACCCAGAAACAAGATATACTAGGTGAATACACACATACAAGGTATACTAGGTGAGTACTAGTTGAGTACTTACACACAAGATATTCTAGGTGAGACTAGGTGAGTATACACACACACGCAACATATACTAAGTTAGTACACCCAGAAACAAGATATACTAGGTGAATACACACATACAAGGTATACTAGGTGAGTACTAGTTGAGTACTTACACACAAGATATTCTAGGTGAGACTAGGTGAGTATACACACACACGCAACATATACTAAGTTAGTACACCCAGAAACAAGATATACTAGGTGAATACACACATACAAGGTATACTAGGTGAGTACTAGTTGAGTACTTACACACAAGATATTCTAGGTGAGACTAGGTGAGTATACACACACACGCAACATATACTAAGTTAGTACACCCAGAAACAAGATATACTAGGTGAATACACACATACAAGGTATACTAGGTGAGTACTAGTTGAGTACTTACACACAAGATATTCTAGGTGAGACTAGGTGAGTATACACACACACGCAACATATACTAAGTTAGTACACCCAGAAACAAGATATACTAGGTGAATACACACATACAAGGTATACTAGGTGAGTACTAGTTGAGTACTTACACACAAGATATTCTAGGTGAGACTAGGTGAGTATACACACACACGCAACATATACTAAGTTAGTACACCCAGAAACAAGATATACTAGGTGAATACACACATACAAGGTATACTAGGTGAGTACTAGTTGAGTACTTACACACAAGATATTCTAGGTGAGACTAGGTGAGTATACACACACACGCAACATATACTAAGTTAGTACACCCAGAAACAAGATATACTAGGTGAATACACACATACAAGGTATACTAGGTGAGTACTAGTTGAGTACTTACACACAAGATATTCTAGGTGAGACTAGGTGAGTATACACACACACGCAACATATACTAAGTTAGTACACCCAGAAACAAGATATACTAGGTGAATACACACATACAAGGTATACTAGGTGAGTACTAGTTGAGTACTTACACACAAGATATTCTAGGTGAGACTAGGTGAGTATACACACACACGCAACATATACTAAGTTAGTACACCCAGAAACAAGATATACTAGGTGAATACACACATACAAGGTATACTAGGTGAGTACTAGTTGAGTACTTACACACAAGATATTCTAGGTGAGACTAGGTGAGTATACACACACACGCAACATATACTAAGTTAGTACACCCAGAAACAAGATATACTAGGTGAATACACACATACAAGGTATACTAGGTGAGTACTAGTTGAGTACTTACACACAAGATATTCTAGGTGAGACTAGGTGAGTATACACACACACGCAACATATACTAAGTTAGTACACCCAGAAACAAGATATACTAGGTGAATACACACATACAAGGTATACTAGGTGAGTACTAGTTGAGTACTTACACACAAGATATTCTAGGTGAGACTAGGTGAGTATACACACACACGCAACATATACTAAGTTAGTACACCCAGAAACAAGATATACTAGGTGAATACCCTAACACCAACCTCCTACAGTACACAACACCAACCTCCCACAGTACACCTCCCACAGGTAACCCCAACACCAACCTCCCACAGTACACAACACCAACCTCCCACAGTACACCTCCCACAGGTAACCCCAGCACCAACCTCCCACAGTACACAACACCAACCTCCCACAGTACACATCCCACAGGTAACCCCAGCACCAACCTCCCACAGTACACAACACCAACCTCCCACAGTACACCTCCCACAGGTAACCCCAGCACCAACCTCCCACAGTACACCTCCTACAGGTAACCCCAACACCAACCTCACACAGTACACCTCCCACAGTAACCCCAGCACCAACCTCCCACAGTAACCCCAACACCAACCTCCCACAGTACACAACACCAACCTCCCACAGTACACATCCCACAGGTAACCCCAGCACCAACCTCCCACAGTACACCTCCCACAGGTAACCCCAACACCAACCTCCCACAGTACACAACACCAACCTCCCACAGTACACCTCCCACAGGTAACCCCAGCACCAACCTCCCACAGTACACAACACCAACCTCCCACAGTACACATCCCACAGGTAACCCCAGCACCAACCTCCCACAGTACACCTCCTACAGGTAACCCCAACACCAACCTCACACAGTACACCTCCCACAGTAACCCCAGCACCAACCTCCCACAGGTACAAAATGAAGCCATGAGAATTATCTTAGGATGCCCAAGAAATGCTATGATTGAGAAAATCAGGATGGAGTTGAATCTGCAGAGTATTGGGGATAGAATTGCAGAGATAAATGTAGCTTCTGCCATTAGATTAATGAGAGGTGGGGGAGCTAATGAATTGGTCCTCTCAGTTCAAAAGGTGGGAAGTACTGAACAATGTATGATGAAGAAAAGAGCATATATGAATACCTTATGTTCTAATGTTATTAAGTATGATGTTATTTCAGAGTGTATTGCTGTGCCCAAGAGAAAATTTACACCACCATGGGAGGATTGTAATGTAGATGTAGTAATTACTCCCTTGCAAAAGAAAAAAAGTATGTATGAAATAGGAGAGCTGAGGGCAACATATGATTGTATAATTAGAAAATTGCCTACAGAAAACACTCTACTACATGTATATTGTGATGGGTCAGTAGCTAGGGATGGGAAGGCAGGATGTATATTGTGATGGGTCAGTAGCTAGGGATGGGAAGGCAGGATGTATATTGTGATGGGTCAGTAGCTAGGGATGGGAAGGCAGGATGTATATGTTCTTAACATTCTGAAACCTATATTGTTTGCTGATGATACTACACTCATCTACTCCAACCCCAACCCACATACACTAAATACTGTAATGTTGTTAATAATGAACTAAAAAAAGTCCACTTATGGATGTCAACCAACAAACTAACACTTAACATAGAAAAGACCTACTACATCTTATTTGGAAGCAAATCTACAAATGCAATTCAGCTTCAGATGACAATGTAAACATTAGCAATAACAATGATGGAAAGTTTCTTGGTCTATTCTTAGACAAGAGACTCAACTTCAGTACCCACATACAATACATAACTAAGAAAGTCTCTAAAACAGTTGGTATACTCTCCAAAATCAGATATTATGTACCTAACCCTGCTCTCATCTCTCTATATTATACACTAATCTATCCCTATCTCAACTATGGTATCTGTGCATGGGGTTCAACCACTGCAAACCACCTCAAGTCCATCATCACCCAGCAAAAATCTGCTATCAGAATAATATCAAATTCTGCTTTCAGACAACACACAGCCCCCTTGTTTAACTCCCTAAACATGCTAAACATAATCTCACTCCATAAATTCTCTTGTGTCAACTACATTTACAAAACCCTGTTCTTAAATGCAAATCCTGCTCTGAAACTCTTCCTGGACAGATGTAATAGGACCCATTATCACCACACCAGAAATAAATATCTCTTTGATATCCCCAGAGTTAAACTTGTATAAATAAATAAATAAATATGTTTATTCAGGTAAGGTACATACATACAAGTAATGTTACATTAATGGATCGATATATAGATAGAGCTAGTACATACAATGCCTAAAGCCACTATTACGCAACGCGTTTCGGGCAGGAAAAACATTAATATCTAGAACTTAATACTAATTGAGCATAAAGAATAAAATGTGTTGAGAACAAATACAAATAAAGATAAAAAAAAGAGGGAACATGACTGAAAAAGCAGCACAAATACAATAGGTTGACAAACAGTGTTGATTAAAAAAAAAAAAAAATAACAGACATGGGTTGACAATAGAGGGGTAAGGTAGGTTAGTGAATTTATTAGGTAGTGTTTAGTTTTTATCTTAAACTGGTTGAGAGAGGTACAGTCTTTAACATGGTTGGGAAGATCATTCCACATTCTGGGTCCCTTGATTTGTAGAGCATTTCTAGTTTGATTAAGTCGTATTCTTGGAATATCAAAACTGTATTTTTTTCTGGTGTGGTGCTCATGGGTTCTGTTACAACCTTCAATGAAGCTTTTGAGCTTATATGTATGTATTTGTAATGTATGTATGTAAACAATGTATTTATTATCATTTATCAATTCTGATAGAAATTACCTACTTAAAATTATCTGTTAGATTAAGGACCTGCCTGAAACGCTGCGCATACTAGTGGCTTTACAAGATTGTAAATACTGTACTATTCAATGTATTCTCACAACCCCAATGTACCTACTTGTATATATATAAATAAAATAAAATAAAATATTGTGATGGGTCAGTAGCTAGGGATGGGAAGGCAGGATGCAGTATGCCAAACTGAATTCGTGCGCCCCTTGAGGGACTTGAAGTAGAGGGATAGGGATCACAGGATAAGTATGGGTTGCACAAACTACTGGTAACAGGATGAGTATGGGTTGCACAATTAATTACTACAAAGTGGTTGAGTATGGGGTGCACGTAAATGAAGACTCCCAAGAAGCAAATCAGAGATCAGCCCAAGCTTCATCTTGAGGCAAAGCTCAATGCCTTAAGCCATATTGATGCTCTGTCCACAGAGCATTCTCTCTCTCAAATCATAATAGTACACTAATGGTTCCCTACACCACCCCTCAGGTGCAGCTGCAGCAGGCTTGGGTGACATGATGACTATGGGGTGCACAATAAACTAACACTCACAGAATGAGTATGGGCTGCACAATAAGCTACCTCTCACAAGATTAGTAATAAAGAAACATTAATTTTTTGGGTAGGGTGACTGAAACTCATCCTGGGGTAAAAATGTTTATTTAAATTTATTATAGTTAAATGAATTTAGTAAATTATTCCATATATTGTATTATAAGTGAATTGACACTAAACTATAAATGATACTAATAAGGTTTTAAAAATGAAAAACAGTAAAAATCCTTCATGTAAGATATGGAAGTTGAAAAGTAAATTAACTGTAAACTAAATTATAAACTGTAGACATAATATAAAGTATTATAAGTAAAATACCTATAAACTACCAAATAATGTGTAAGGAACCATTTCTATTGTTTGTCCTTTTTTACCTGTTTCCTCAGGTATTTTAAAATTCCCATTCCGTTGTTACTACACTGTTTTCCTGGTGTAGTTCCCTGTGGTTCAAATTTTACTACTTGTACTTCTTGCTGTTTCTGAAGGATTGCTAATGGTAGCCCTTGTTGCACCGGCGGAACTTTTTGTAAATGTTCCACCTGCGGAACTTTTTGTAATTGTTGAATTTCTTGCACCTGCGGTACTTTTTGGACTTTATGCACCTGCTGCACTTGTAGCTCGTCAGGATTTTTTTCCAGGGCATTATCGCTATCACCTTCTGATCCTAATGTAAGATTATCTGCATCAAGCTTCCTTGTGCGTGCTGGAAAAAAATAAAAATAAAAAATAAAAAATTTTGAAATGGAAGATCCTGTGTAACAAATTTAATCAGTTACTATGATCGAGCCGCAGAAATTTTACAGGAAAGATATGGTTGGGTTGGTCTATCTGGACCTAAAAGAGGCATTCAATAGAATTCCACATAAGAGTTTGTTCTGGAAACTGGAACATATTGGAGGGGTGACAGGTAAGCTTCTAACATGGATTAAAAAATTTCAAACTGATAGAAAAATGAGGGCAGTAATCAGAGGCAATGTATTGGACTGGAGAAATGTCACGAGTGGAGTACCACAGGGTTTAGTTCTGGCATTCATGGATAAATAATAAATAAATTGTTCATGATTTTTTTAGACAAAAGCTAGAATATGCAGCAGTTGTATGGTGCCCATATCTTAAGAAGTACATGTACAAACTTGAAATGATACAAAGACGTCATGGGTGTCATAGGGGCACCAGCACACTGGTTTGCCAAAGGGCCCTTAATGCTGTCGAGACCTTATGGGCCCTTGGACCCATTACGTTAAGACATAGTGCTGTATTGGGCCACACACTTTTTGCCATATACATCAACGACAGAGATGATTGAATTGAAATTATATATATATATATATATATATATATATATATATATATATATATATATATATATATATATATATATATATATATATATACATATATATATATATACATATATATATATATATATATATATATATATATATATATATATATATATATATATATATATATATATATACATATGTATATATATATATATATATATACATATGTATATATATATATATATATGAGAGAAAATAATAGGTGGTGATATATTTATATATTATGTGAACTACTTACACAAAAAGAAGTTAGTGGTGAAGATCTTCTTGTCCTCTTCTTGTATTACGTTGTTTGGTAGGATACCATGTGTCACCCTTGCTGGTCCTTTCTTGTAATAGATAACGATTGATTCATACCCACAGCCACGCAGATATGTTAGCTGAAAAGCAAATAATATTTAAACAATAACACTATCTGGGAAAATGCAACAAAATAAATGTTTGAAGCATTGAGAGTTAAAACTGAATTAAATCAGTTTCATGAGTAAGATTACTAGACAATTGGGGTATCATCCATTTTTCACAGAAAATTGGTAATTCTTTCAAAATCTAAAATGCTCATACAACCATGTAATACTTTCAAACAACATAAGAATATTTATGATTGCTGGAGTAAATAATTGGTTTATACATCATACGCATGAATAATTATATCCTTTAATAAATTATTAATTTATAATACTAAATTTTAGCAATAGAGTAGACACTAGCTAGTATATTGCATCCGCTGTTCATGAATTGCCTAGTACAGTTACTTAAATTAATATTGTTATCTTAGTTCCCAGTATCATGCCTTCAAGACCTTCGTCTGTCGTCTACATGCTCACTCGAGTATTTGTCATGCACTGAACACTGCTCGATATATGCTTAAATAATGGTAATCACTCCATGTTTTGTGCCTTACCTTTCTGCCATTTTTGCTATATAGCTGTACTGACTTAGTGCATTCTCCTAATAATTACCTTACCTTCATGCTGTTTTTGAAAGCTTAAATATGTCCACTTAACACCAGTAAGAACCAATCTGGCATTTCTGGTATAAAGGAAAATACGGGTAAACTGGACTAGCAGGCAACAGCCCACATCAGATGTGTATCTGTGGTATTTAATAATATCAGCAGGCTGGCCGACCCCTCACAGTGTTCAAGAGAGAACTGGATAAGCACCTCCAAAGGATACCTGATCAAACCAGGCTGTGACTCGTACGTCAGGCTGCGAGCAGCCGCGTCCAACAGCCTGGTTGATCAGTCCAGCAACCAGGAGGCCTGGTCGACGACCGGGCCGCGGGGACGCTAAGCCCACGGAAGCACCTCAAGGTAACCTCAAGGTAGGCTGTAGACTTTTCTGGAGGCCTGCATAAGGTACCAGGAAGCAGTCAAAAATGAAATAACCTTATCTCCAATATGATAGCCAATTGCCAGGAGGTAATTGTTAACACTAGAACTTTAGATTCCATTGTACACACACTGACATTTGGTACAATGACTGTATGATGAGGTGGGGAAGAGATCCCAAAGGTTCCACTATATATTCTTCCCCCTTAAGTTCCTTAACAAATGTAACACCTTTATACGAATCCAAAGTACAAGGCAGGTCCAGGAACATAACCAAGTGCACTAGCCAATGCCTACTGCATATTAAAATTACACTTTACAAAAACAAATAATATTAAGACCCTTTTTCAGTTTTCACAGATGTTATTTTTTCTTTGGTGATGATTTCTGCCCCTTTGTCCGCTCACTTTCTAATTTCCTTCTGGCAGGTTTAACCACATGAGCTGATTCAGAGATGCCGTCAGTGGGCTCTGTTTTAGGCTCTGTTTTGGGTTCAGCTTTGGTAGGAGACTTGTAATTTGTAAGTTTTACATGAGTAAACACAACTTCTTCATCATCTAGTTCTGTGAGAATACCCTTAAGATAGTCGCGAAATTTGCGGAGAGCTGAATAGAACGGGACTTTGTCTAAAGCTCTTGGTAACTGAGCACATCTAGCTGATGAAGACGGCATGACCCATATATGCTGTAAAGAGATAGAAGTGATCTTAAAACACAGAATACACATACTCTTTGATATACTTTGATAAACATTAAACATTGTACTGAAGCTGTACAATGAGACTGAACCCGCATTCCTGAACTCCTCGGCCACATGCCCGAGGACACGGACATGGGTACGATCCCATTATGCAGCTTCAATAATTCTCAAAGATTCATCCCATTTTCGTAATTTCATTGTGCTGCATACACATGAACTGGTTTAACATTACAGTAAATCACTCACACTCTCATTATCTGGTCATTTGCATCTGCAAATTATATGAGAACTTTTTCTTCACCTCAAACACTATTTGCCATAACACTAGGCAAATCAAAATCAAATTGTAGTTAGTGCAATTTGCAGGAAATTGCAGTTAGTGATTGGAACACAAGAGGAAATTGCAGATAGTGATTGGAACACAAGAAAAAATTTCAGATAGTGATTGAAACACAAGGAGGAAATTTCAGATAATGACTGGAGCACAAGAGGAAATTTCAGATAGGGACCGAAGCAGTGATAAGGTTAGCCAAAACTGTAAGATAAACTTTGTGAATTCCCATCTTTACAAAGTGCAATTGACAACTATACTATAATATTATAATAAAGGAAAAAACAAAAACCATATAACTCACAGTATTAGTTCCTTCAACCTTTTCCGGTTGCTTTCCAAAGCAGAACTGCTTCTTACCAGAATATATTTCGTATATACCTTTCCCATTAAACACGGCTATAAGAGGCTTATATTTCTTTAACTTGGCTCGCAAAATCTTGCCACCTGCAAACAAAAACAAAAATTACAGGATTAATGTTCATTTGATACATTTCCTACAGAGCAGAATACATGGTAAATTTATTCTACTTTGACATCTAAACATTGTTATTATCATAATCAGAAACATTAGTAGGTAACAACCTATACAACAAACATTTACTTTTTAAGAAAAATAGTTTAATTAAATGTGAATTTCATAATTCTAAACAACAGTCAACATGTTCGTTAAATAAAAAAAATTGAGTCAGGTACTGCTTTAAGCCATATGCTATTCCCTTTCAAAACAACTTTTCTTCAACAAACTTGTCATACTCCCACCAAAACTATGACATTGCTACAGTGTTCGAACAGCTTGTAAACACCTTTTAACAAGTAGTAACAAGTATCTAGCAAGTTGTAACAACTTTCTAACACGTCATAAAAACTGATTTCTGATTATACTATTCCTTCCCGATTCATCTTACTAATGTCTTTTTCCACAAATTTAGAACTAAACAAAAATATAAGCAGCAAACCTTCTTTGATCTCTTGGCGTGAAAGATCCGCAGAGCCTTTTGTTGTGCGAGCGACCATGTTTGTAAAACCAATACCATATTCCAGTAACCGAAAGTCATCATATGCGTTGAAGGGTTCTGGGATGAGTCCTGATAAATACATGCACTTCCCTGAAAAAATAATAATAATAAATGTGAGGTAAAGAAGTTACAGTTGATGGTAAGCAAGTCACACAAATTATTTACACATACTGTAACTATATACTTTAAAAAATCTGGCATTTATGAAGAATATGGATTCAAATTAGCTTTATGGAAAATACAGACTAAAAAAAATTTCCTCAACAATAATTATAAAAGATTTTCTTAAATCATGCACATAAACCATGATAATGAGTTGATGGGAACAGAAACATTAAAACAGCGTCGCATAATGTATGTCACAATAACTCGGCTGAAAATTTAGACAACCTGCAAATCTGAATATAAAGAACGTGACAATGTTTCAGCCCATCTTAGACCAAGTTATGTAAAAGAATGAGCAGTAAAGAAAGTCATTTTATGAGGTAAGAAAGTTACTTCAACCTTTTTGCCTTTCACCTCATATTTTTACCTTATATAATGACTTTGCCACTCTTTCTTTATACCACTTAATAACGGTCCAGGATGGACCAAAACATCATCGGCAGACAATGAGTCACATTAATGTGGCTGAAGATACGATGACTAAACCACACACCAAAAGATGAAGAGACCATGTTTTGGTCCGTCCTGGACCATTATCACAATAGGCTTGATAATGGTCCAGGATGGACCAAAACGTCGTCATCTCTTCATCTGGTGTGTGGTTTGGACATCAAAACATCATCACTTACTTTATTTTCAGCTTTGTGGGTTACGCGTCTAAACGCTTTACTGTTAAATGGTGTGACACAAATAGGTACAATTTTGCTTCAGATATATTTTGAGACTCGTAGGGCATTTTTCAGTGACCAAACATCATCAGGAGCAGTTCAACATTAACAATTTTGCATGAACACATTTACATAAAAACTTATTTTTTCATATTAGGTATTATTTATCATTATTATATCATGTATTACATATTTTACTTAAAAGTTGATGGTACTCACAGAAATGGTTGCCAGGTCCAGCATAATGATGTCCCTTGTGAGCCGCGAAAAGCCCTGGATTTATGCCAATCTAGGAACACAGTCGACACTTCAATGTACAGTGTGGTATTGTAACTACTTTGGCAAATTATACATCAATTATCATCAATAATAATAATTATAAATTATAAATAGTACTAGGAACATGGAGTTCAGAACAGATCTAATCTATAAGTAAATACCACAAACACTCTACAATCATCTTTAATTATTTTCACATTTGTTGTTGTTCCTGAACAACAAAATTTCAGAAAAGTTATCATTTGAATTATCATCACTTTGTTTGCAATACAGCCACATATAACACTACAGCCCATCTTCCAACAACAATAGTAGTGTACTTATAACAACAATTTGACCAAACATAGAACAGTTGTCAAACAACAAACAGTTGGGCCCAAAAAATGTTTATGTTTTGCACTACTGAATTACCCCACATAATATGCTAAATGGAACAAAAGCTAAAGAACCTAACCTGTCCAAGGCCTACTATTTATTATCTTAGGCCTAATTTAAGCTCAACATGGCACATTGTTGTACTAAAGTTCATGAAGGATTTCTGTTTTTTTGCCCACTACAAAACTAATAGTTCATAATCATTGTTATCTGCAACAGTCCGTTGCTGTACGGACTGGTTGATGCTGTCAACCCTTCAGATGGGCTGACGGCCCTGACGCCCATGCAACCGGCCCAGCCTGTCGACGCCTTTACCACCTTGACACCTATGCAGGTTGCCCCAGTCCACCAAAACCACCATAATGGCTATCACTAATACTTGCTATATATGCTGTCATTTCCCGAGGATGGGTTGAATACCAGATTAACTATACTGTACGGTATATCATAGAACTGGGGAATATATAATTTAAAAGTAAAGTGTTATGACAACTTACAATGAGTATGTCCATATTGGGTCCCAAATGGTCAGGTAAGGTCTTTTTGGCTACTTCCTCCTCAGGTAAGCCATCAAAACGCTCCACCTTCTTTCTCTGCTTTTGAGGAGACGGAAGAGGTAAACCATCGGGTCCTATTTCAGGTGCAGACCTCTTGTTTTTTTCACCCGGTGATTTTTTACTTGATTTTAATCTGCAAAAATTGATAAGTTGCCATTTCTAAAAAATATGATTTATTATTTCCATATGCATATAACTTCTTTACAGTATTGTATTATGTATTCATTTGATATTTCAGATTCACATTTTCTGCATTTATATCAGTTCTGTATACAGTATTGTGGGATTAAAACAAATTCTCAAAATTAAAATTGCTGTGAAATCACTCGAGTAACAAATGCTAAATATTAGCTTAGCATTGGTAGCTAAGGGTCTTAATTTAGGGATTTAGGGGTCTTAAATGGGGATTTAAGACCCCACAAAAGGGTCTTAAATCACGTCTTTCCAGTGGTGCACAGTATACAGGAGACCGGCGTCATTGTTACCTGGTTGATGGGGTTCTGGGAGCTCTTCTACTCCCCAAGCCCGCCCCGAGACCAGGCTTGACTTATGTGAGTCAAGAGTGTTGTGGGATGTGGTACATTTCATGATCAAGTTTGCTCCACATAGCCAAACAGCCATGTATTTTAACAATATGGAAGTCTGGCCTCTCCATATGTTCCACACCGTAAATTTCCTGGGTTTTGGGGGCCATTCAGTGATGTGAAAACTTTTTTACAATCATTTCATGTTTTCTAAGTTATTTCTTGGGTTATAACTATAAATTTGGTATCAAAAAGTTTACAAATGAGTTCTCTAACCCCTACAGTGATATAGCACCTTAAGGCATTTGACAGGTAGTGCAAAATATTTTTGAATTTAGCAATATTTTTATGTTTTCTTAATGTTTTTTCATTCTTTGTGATTTGAAATGAAAAATCTTGAGTTAACAATATGACATTTTTATTTTTTTTTTTAAATTTTAGTTAATTTTAGTAAATAATTAACCCTGGCCCAAGGAAGTTGTTACATAAAACAGGTGCATAGTGCAGGTTTCTTTTTTAATTGGTTGTAAGTAAACCAGAAGTATTAATTTGCCTAAATAGCATCTAATGAGTATGAGTCATAAGCAGCCAGGTATAGGATACAGGTTACCTTGTGTTGGTTCAAAGGATCAACATCCCTGCGGCCCAGTCTGTGACCAGTTGGTGGTCTGGTCAACCAGACTGTTGGATACAGCTGCTCACAGCCTGATGTATGAATCATAGTCTGGTTGATTGGGTGCACTAACCATCCACACACAGAAAAAGCTATTCAATATATTTTTTTAGTGACTATGAAATGGGTAATCCCACCAATCAACTACTGTCTGCAGACAAACTGAAACCCCCTTGAGAATAACTCTAAACTATTTCAGCCAAAGCGATGAAATAAAGTACAAATAACAAAATGATTAACTCACTCGTCGCCCTCACGCTTGATTCTCGGCTTTCGTTTTTTCTTGACTTTGGAAACGTCTGCATTTTCCTGCAGTGGCGAGCCTCTGTCAATACCATCCATAGAGTGGCCCTCAACCTTCCAGCCTCCAGCCCCATTCATAAGACCATGACCTTGACCAAACATTGCAATATTTAGTTGATTACCAACATCGCCATGACCAAAGTACGGACTAGTATGCATCCGAAGATCAACTTGCTCGTGTTGAGGATAATACTCTTGTTTAACGCAGATATTTTGAAACAGTTTTGCTTCCTGACTCACCCCATCTTGCCAGTCACACTTCTCTTGCTTTACGCTGTTAAATGAGAAACGAGAATGAGACACACACACACATTTGGGTTATGAAATATGACAAAACATAAATTGAAAACTCTATTATGAAAACTGTATACTAGTAGAGTAAATTTGGATTGACCCCTGGGTAAGTGAATCTATATTTACAATCAGGATATAGTGTATGGATAATCCAGTCAAAACTTCATGGTTTATTAACTGGAATAAACCATGTCTCTTGACATGATCTCACATGCATTAATCCTTAAATGGCACAGATAAAGTCACACATGAATAAGGATACTTACCTGGTAACAAATGAAGGTACACAAAATGTCATTGGGGGGTTTCGAGCACAGGAGGTACTTACATTTAAGGGTTAAAATAACCTCTAGATTGTTAACCAAACCACACACTAGAAGATGAAAAGACGCTGACGTTTCAGTTCGTCCTGGACCATTATCAGGTTGATTGTGATGAGACGAGGGAGGCACGGGTATAAGTAAGCCAAGAGAGGTAAGGAGGAGGAGACCTTAGAGGAAGGTAAGAGCAAGGCAAAAGGTATGGAAGGGATAGGTAAAATAAATGGTGTAAGGGGTAATAATAGGAGTAAGAATGGGAACGTAAGAAGAGAAAAAACGATAGGTAGGCTTATGTTAGGTCACGTTTGTTAGAAAGTTTAAAACATTTGAGTACTGTATGTACTGGGAAAGGGAAGAGTCAACAGCAACAAAGCAGGACTAAGGTTCATGTTGGGTAGGGAGATAACCTCTAGGTTACCCGACCACTGTGGGATGGTGTTTCCACAAGGATTTAAATATGAACACAAGCATAAAGTGGACAGTGATATAATCTAAACTGTTGAAAATAATGACTTAATCCACACATAAAAAGACAGGACAGTGATGACATTTTGGGCCATCCTGAATCCTAATCACACAATGATGTTTCAGGCCATCCTGGATGAAAATCACGTCCATAGAATGTGATAAGGTGATAAGGGTCCAGGGTGAACCTAAACACTATCACTTTCATTTCATATGCATGAGTTGGGTTATCAATTTTCAGCCATATTATTGTAGCTCCCTCTCTGCATAGTGAGACTTTCGTCTTCCATTACCTCAACAAATAAAAACTATCTTCTACTTACAAGGATACCCAGTGGGCACAATATCTATGAATAACCCAAATTCAATGTCAAATCAACATTAATTCAACACGGAATAAATGTTTTCAACCTTAATTTAGTGTCAAACTAAGGGCATTCTTGAATATTATGCCCACTGAGTACATGTTAAAAATGGAGAAATTACAAAACTTACCCAAGTAATGCTATTTCTGAATCGTGGAAGCCATTATGGTGGTTTTGGTGGACTGGGGCAACCTGCATAGGTGTCAAGGTGGTAAAGGCGTCGACAGGCTGGGCCGGTTGCATGGGCGTCAGGGCCGTCAGCCCATCTGAAGGGTTGACAGCATCCCTGAGGGAAATTGGTTTAAACTTTAAACCATTGAACCTTTTTTATTTCAACATTGGTATAAGAAATCTTTACCCACCTGTGATTGAGAAAACCCGAGAGAATAATTCTGTATTCAACAGATACAATATCTCGTGTTATCCTACACAACACAATATTTTGTGTTATCCTACACAATACAATGATGAAGTGTTAAATTATATTTTTCAATATATTTTTGGTCTAACACCAAAGACAATCTTGAAAATTCATGTTTTTAATCAAGACTTATTAAATGAATAGCTTCTAGTGGCTACAATTACATACCCACCCATCTTGAAATAGGAATAAAACCAAATAGCACTAAAGTACAAATACTGTATTTATATGGGCACATTAACCTACACCTGATTGCCTCTGTTCACCTAGCAGTAAAGAGATATCTGTGAGTTAAACAACTGTTGTGGCTTGCATCCTGAGAAGCGTCAGTACTAGGTACCTGGGAGCTAGGCAACTGTTCTGGGTTGCATTTTTGGGAAGGTCGGTTCTTGGTACAGAGGAATGCATACGAGATGCTGCCACATAAGCTCTCCGGGATGAAGGCTCACTTAAAGTTGACATCTGCCATTAACAAACATCACACTCCTGCACTGTTCTGCAGGTGAAAGACCTTGGACCCAACAAGAGGTATGTTGGAGTCAACATGAGTGACCGTCAAGGCAAAAAAAAAGAAAAAAAGACCACTCCTGAAAGCTGCAAACATCAGATTCACATATTGAGGTGAGACTTGCCAAGGGGTGCGACCAATGGGTCTTAGAAACATGAACTGTGTATACAGTATACAATCAAATATATATCTAATATGCTGACTACTACATTTGAAAAATTAGTGTGAAGATCTGAGAGCTTGTCTGTCAGATCTGAGAGAAAGAGCTTGATCTGAGATTGTCTCCAATCTTTTGTCAAATGATTAAAGACAATCTGAAAGTGCTCAGATTTTCACACTCATTATTCAAATGTAGTAGTTGGCATTTAAAGAGATCAATAAAGATGCTTACTTTAATGCAAAATAATTGATAACTTACATATTGAAGTATGACTGACCACTGTCATTTTGTAGGACGGTGTAAGTTGAGCTAGTTTCCGGTTGCATCCACCATCGCACCGTCTGAGAAGTTGATTTATAGTAAGTACAGAATAACAGAGTGGAATTCTAATCAAGAAACGACTAAAGAGTAATCTTTACTACCATCGTAACAGGCATTTCATATCCTTAATTATGCTTAAAATGGTTTTATTGAATAGGTGTGAAGAATGCTGTTACAATGTGGTACAGAATGTATATATATAAAGATTTCCTTAACCCTTAGGGATTTCCTTAGGGAGCCGGCCGGCCGAGCGGACAGCACACTGGACTTGCGATCCTGTGGTCCCGGGTTCGATCCCGGGTGCCAGCGAGAAACGATGGGCAGAGTTTCTTTCACCCTATGCCCCTGTTACCTAGCAGTAAATAGGTACCTGGGTGTTAGTCAGCTGTCACGGGCTGCTTCCTGGGGGTGGAGGCCTCGTCGAGGACCGGGCCGCGGGGACACTAAAAACAAAGCCCCGAAATCAACTCAAGATAACCTCAAGATATAACCCTGAAAGTGTGGTCATCACCACGTGTTGCTCATCTTGCCAATAGTCTTCATAAATGTTCAAATACCATTGCTGCCCACATGGTCCCAATCCCTTAGTGGTGTCTCTGAGGAGTCACGAGTATGTCAAGAAACAATTTGGAGTTGGATTTCAGTTCCTGACCCCAGATTCATGAAAGCACTTACGCAAGTACTTACGAACGTGTACATCTTTCCTCAATCTTTGACCGCTTTGGTTACATTTATTAAACAGTTTACAAGCATGAAAACATCCCATTCAACTGTTGTTATTGTTATAAACAGCTTCCTGGTGCTTCGGAGCTCATTAACTGTTTAATAATTGGAAACAAAGCCGCCAAAGATTCAGAAAAGATGTACAGGTTCGTAAGTGCTTGTGTGAATCTGGCCCCTGGTCTCTAATAATACGATCGTAGCATTTACCTGGGGCCCACATAAAGATCTTTTCTGTACCGTACAAATTTATTCTGGCATTCTTTTTACTTTTGCACATATACTCCTTACTTGTGATTATATATCACATGGAAAAAATAATTTAATCTTGTCTCCAATCATAATGTAATGCTGATGAACGTCAGACATGTTGACCACTACCCAGATCAAAATAACAGGTACACCTGCTGTTACCAGTTGACGTCTAGAGTGTCATCTTGCAGGCTCTCCGCTCAGCAAGAGCAGAGAAAATGCAAAAAAAATGTCAATTATTTTATTTGTGCCTTTTTTTATACTAACTTTGCACTCTGCTTAACCAATAGAACAACTGGACTATATGTAATATAACATTAACAAATATTTTGTGCATTCCTATAATGTATACATTTATATAATGGGATTGAACCTGTATCCCTAAACTCCTCAGGCACATGCACTACCGAATGAACCATGATGGTCTGAAAGTATCTCTACTTCTGGTTGAAATACTTATGAGGCCATTATGGTCCAGTTGGTAGTGGGTGTTCCTGAGGAGTACATGAATGCAGGGAGGCCTGGTCGACGACTGGGCCGCGGGGACGCTAAGCCCCGGAAGCACCTCAAGGTAACCTCAATGTTGATCTCTTCATGCAGATTCAATATTATCTCACATATATGTCACATTTTTGTGATTTTTTTGTGCATACTTGAGGTTATCTTGAGATGATTTGGATACTGTATACTTATTTATTTGATGAACGACAAGGAAAGATCAGGTACACACTTGTTGATCAAGCACGTTTTCCTTTTCCTCTCTGGTAAGTCCATTTGCATTCTGAGGTGCTGTATCTCTGTTCTCGGTGTAATCAGACGTATATTCATCATATGTATCTGACGTGTGAGCCATCTACAAGAGAAAAAATGTATAATAAAATATGTACATTCAGCTGAAAAAAAAATCAGAACATAAGAACAATGAATTATTAGAATGAGAATACAATACTGTATATAAAAACACTGCAGCCAATAGGAAGTAATATACAGACATATATTACTTGCATATCACACTGTTTACACGCATATCAAGGCAAAATGCCTTGCTGTGATCTCTTCATGGCAAACACTGATCCAATATTGGGTTAACATTACTCAACATCATTTAAGAGTGTGTGTTCATTTTATCGACTCATTGACATATTACTTTAGCGCTCAACAACACGATTGCTCAATGTCTGCTGGTACTAAATCCTACCCTTGCACACTGCAGACTACAAGGCATGGCATATGGCAGACAAAGGGATTTGGCAATTATAGTACAGTATTTGTTTTTAATCGACTGATATTCAGTTAAATTTAGCGTAGGAGACATGCTGCTATAATATAAGCAAAACCCACCTCAAATTGCTCCAAATGTTCCTCATTTTCCAGTGATGCGCCAAATTCTTGTTCATAAACATTACTGTCCTCCTCATCTTCACTGCAATGTGGAGAAGGTTTGACTTCGGGTACTTGCGTCATGTCCACCCACTCATCGTCTTTCATTACCTCGAGGCCTAGTGCTCCACGCTCACTCTCAGGCACTTCTTCTGATACTGGAGCTTTCTCAGGCATCTTTGCCTGCAAAATTATAGCAATTAAACATGTATCTAAAAATATGTATCTTATTAAATAAAACTTCAACAGCCCCTTGATATGCATGGTAATGGAGAAGACAGATTCGATGAGAACTTACTATATGCAACACTTGATTGCACATTAATGGAGAACACAAACTCAGTGATAAAATCCAAGAATCTTATTGAAGATTCTGTGATTTTATTAAATCCACGTCCCTAAACTCATCAAGCAAGCACATGCACTATCAACTGGACAATGACAGTGCGGTGCCAGAGTTTAGAGGTGCGAGTTCGATTCCGTTTTATGGCTTTAATTTCTATTCTTATCAGAGGAACATGGAGAGCACATGCTGAAAAAAAAATATTTTAGAGGATATCCAAGATTAGTTGGTCCAATCCCTGGCACTGACACATCACTAAAACTTACTTTGAGTTTTGGGGGCAGATGATTTACAAGATGGTGATACAAGTCTTCTCCTACGGGACAACGACCAAGAATATATGCAATCCAACAAGCTTTGCACCTGTTTTTGGAGTTATCTCCAAGCACATAACAACTGAAAATAAGAAAATGTTCACAGCACATTAAAAGGTTTTTATATACAGTAAAAGAATGAGTCAGTTGGGGTGATAAAGTGAACAGATGGAGGCAAAATAAGTCCATTAAGCAAGTAAATCTATAATTACAAGATATAATATCAAATTAAAAAAATAGAACTAGATATTCCTAATTCCTGCATAATGACGTCATTGGGCAGCAGAAGTGTTAATACGCAATGAAAATCACAACAGTGTGATGAAAAATGAATAAATATTGAGGCTATATGAGGGTATCGAACCCACGACTCTGATTACATAAGGCACACTTACTACGTACTACGATGGGCTTAAGCGGATCTCAACCAGATAGACTACTTGACTTATACGATGTTTGGAAGGCACTGTCTGGTACCACAAGCCAAGGTATATGAGATACCTTGCCCACACTCAAGTGTCGATAGTGATTTCGTAAAACTTGACTTGTGGTACTGGATGGTGCCTTTCAAACTTCATACAAGTAGTACAGTACTTTTGATTGAGATGCGCTTAAGCCCGTCATAGTCCAGTCGGTAGTTCATGTGCCTTATGTTATCTTGAGGTTATCTTGAGATGATTTTGGGGCTTTTTTAGTGTCCCCGCAGCCCGGTCCTCGACCAGGCCTCCACCCCCAGGAAGCAGCCCGTGACAGCTGACCAACACCCAGGTACCTATTTTACTGCTAGGTAACAGGGGCATAGGGTGAAAGAAACTCTGCCCATTGTTTCTCGCTGGCGCCTGGGATCGAACCCGAGACCACAGGATCACAAGTCCAGCGTGCTGTCCGCTCGGCCGACCGGCTTGTGATCAGGTTCATACCTCATACAGCTTCAAGATTTATTCATGATGTTAATATGTTATGAGAAAAAGACTTCCATATGACCAAGAAGAATAAGCTTGAAGGATAGACTATAGAAAAGCTGGATAGTTATGATGAATGAGATAATAATGGAAAGAAATAGTTCATAAGTGCTTGAAGATGAGCTGCCAACTGAGGGTAATGTCGTTTGGGAGACGTCAGAACAAGTGGAGGCATGGACATCATTTATTAAAGTAACAGGGTAAGCACAGTGACTCTGGTGAAGGGGGAAAATTCTTACATCCTGGTTTAATGCTTAGAATAACTGGCAATCTCTACAAATTAACCACTTTGGCAGTCCCAAGAGTGACTATAACAAGTTTCACAATCTATCCCAAGAAGTGTTATATAAGCACTTTCTAACCTACTAACCTGAAATTAGTGCACAAATTGCCAAACACTAAACACACCCTACTTTCAACTTAATGTAATACAGTCCATAATCAAAGCATTCAAAATACAAATATTCTGGCAATGCACACCTGCAGTCTTCTTTACAACGTAATATAAATGGCTGCCTTTTGAACTTCTGATAGCAATGTCGGCACGCCTCACACGCTACCACAGTTCCACCCATACGCGTTACTCCTCTGTGGATTGAATAGTACCGAGTTTCCTTGCAAATTCCACAATTAACTCTTACTCTTTTTGAGGCGGCTTTTCCTTCTTCTGTACCTGCAAGTAAAATTATTTTGTGAAAATGTAAATACTGTATCTCCAAACCTCTGGACTTAAAAAAAAATACAACTTTGAGTAAATGTGAAAAGCAGTTTCTGAACACAAACCAATCAGTGCGTCCCCTTCTCAAGGAAAGATTCGCCGTGTCCTCGACATGAGGATCATTTAAGTCTGCAGAGCGACACTACCTGCATTTAGCCCTCATGCCTCCAGCTGTTTCCTGCCCTTGCCTTGTCTTTGTTTAGTATCTATTGGGTTTAGTTTGGCAACACCTGATATATGCATTGTTATTTTATGTTATTTATGGCCCTGCCGTGTTTTCAGCTCCCCGTATTGCTCTCTCTCTCTCTCTCATCTTGTCCTATCGGTGGCTGAATTAGAATAAATTTGGGTATGCCTTGAATATGTATTCACCTTGTTGTGTTTACGGGGGTTGAGCTTTGCTCTTTCGGCCCACCTCTCAACTGTCAATCAACTGTTTTACTAACTACTTTTTTTTTCCCACACCACACACACACACACACCAGGAAGCAGCCCATGACAGCTGACTAACTCCCAGGTACCTATTTACTGCTAGGTAACAGGGGCATTCAGGGTGAAAGAAACTTTGCCCATTTGTTTCTGCCTCGTGTGGGAATCGAACCCACGCCACAGAATTACGAGTCCTGCGCGCTATCCACCAGGCTACGAGGCCCCCCGTAGCATGTGTTGGAGCAAGAGGGTTTTCCTTGATCCTAACACATTTCCCAGTTATATCAGTGACCTCTGGATTGAGCCTGCTTGCCTTCGATTGCTTTCTGCCTCAGCCTTTTCTTGCAGTTCACTGAACTGAGTTACATTTGGATTCGAGTGGCCAATCATTGGTGCCCTAGTTTTTTCTTGGCCTCTGTGATGTATCTATCGAAAAATACTGAGGCCATATAATGAGAGACCAGGGAGGCGAGTTTGATCCCATCATATGCCTTCAAAATTTCCCTGAAATTTTTGAAATTTCAGGGAAATTGAGGGAGGGAGATTGTCTTGAAATTTTTTGTCACTGTATCTGTTAGGCTTACTGAAATATCACAATGATTTGCTTGCCTCTTAAGAATACCTGTGATCAATTCTGGGGATATTATTCCAAAACATAAGCAAGATGCTGTTTTATATTTTACTCTTATTTTCTTGGCACCAAAGCCTTCGAAGCCTGCATGGTTGAAGTCCTCCGGAGATGAGATAACCTGTGAATCGAGGGTTGTTCCAGCCATCTTCAAGGTCTACTGTTTGATAATGTCTCATGCGTGTGTGAAACTTCATACAATCAAATTGTATTTTTTTTATGACAAGTTATACTGAATAGTTAATTACCAGTAAGAAATGTTTGTGATATTTGTTCAGCTGTTACTATTTAGTTTTATTTGCAAGTTGACAGTTATAAGGCAGCTAAAATGGGGAAGGTCTGTTGTTGGCCTAATGGGATTAGATAAATATAACAAGTTTCTTGTCTTCAATAATGGGTAACTAAATTAAGAAATTTATGACATATATATAAATCCCATTATTGGGGACAGGAAACCTATACAGAACAGTACTAATGCAGGCATTGAGTCACAATAACGTGGGTGAAGTAAGTTAACCAGACCACACACTAGAAGGTGAATGGACGACGACGACGTTTCGGTCCGTCCTGGACCATTCTCAAGTCGATGAAACGTCGTCGTCCTTTCACCTTCTAGTGTGTGGTCTGGTCAACAGTACAGTACTTAGGTTTGTCGAGCTCTTCCCCATGCAAACTGCTGACCTCCCACAGGATGCATACCACAACAGTCGCTTAAATCCTGGGTACCTGTTTTACTGCTCAGTGAAGAGACATCCAGGGAATGTATATGTTTATCTCTCAGAATGTTCGGTAATACGTTTATTGTTTGTGATGTGTGTCTATGTATGTATTAACACGATGTACTGAACGGGGTGAGAATAGCTTGAGCTACCTCATCCCTTTGTGTGTATTTTACCTCAATAAACTTATTTCAAGAGACATCTGGTGAAAAAAAACATGCCCAACCATTTCTGCCTTTTGGGCATTGAACCCTGGTCCTTCAGTTGTAAACCAAGGATGTAAACCATTGTGCTAAAGTAAAGCAACAAAAATTGACTTACCTATAACACTGAGATATGAAGGCATAAGCACAGCTGGTATCCGCAAATTTGCCTCCGAAGGTTCCATATTTTTCCTTTTGCACCAACTCCTGGTCAGCCAATGTAGGTAGAGTAATTCCCAACCTAGAAGATAACTAGAGTTGAGGTTATGATACTCTTGAGAATCAGTTTTTTGGGGCCTCTATTTTCTAAAGTCAACAACAGAAGCACTCAATACAAAATCCTAAAAGATATCTGGTAGTATATATTTTTAGGCAACTTAGATAAGAAGCAATTGCTATCTGATATCACATAAAGCAATGAGCATATAATCATCTTCAATGAATGTACAATCATTTCCCACCTTTATGTTGTACTTGCTTGATTTTTTTTTTTTTTTTTTTTTTTTTTTTTGAGATATATACAAGAGTTGTTACATTCTTGTACAGCCACTAGTACGCGTAGCGTTTCGGGCAAGTCCTTAATCCTATGGTCCCTGGAATACGATCCCCGCCGCGAAGAATCGTTTTTTCATCCAAGTACACATTTTACTGTTGCGTTAAACAGAGGCTACAGTTAAGGATTTGCGGCCAGTAAATCCTCCCCGGCCAGGATACGAACCCATGACATAGCGCTCGCGGAACGCCAGGCGAGTGTCTTACCACTACACCACGGAGACTGCATGTTGAGTAAGTTGTGTTCAACACCAGTAAGCTAAGGTAACCTGGTGTTCAATGACACCACAAATAAAGTAAAACAACATAGATGTTTGTTAAAGATCTTATAGAAAAAATTATGATTGATTCCACTGGTCAGGATAATCAAAGTTGAACTGTATATCCTCATCACTGAGCCCCACAGAAGAGGAGTTCTTGAAAGCTTTCCTATGCATAGCCAAGACCGGAGACAAACACCATTCTGTCAGACAAAGAAACAGGGCAAACATCAGAACTAGAGGCCACCACAGAACTGAACCCCTGAAAGACCCGAACAGGAAAATGCCAAAGTAAATGAAACCAAAGGCCCAGTGGCCCTCGATCCAATGAAGAACTGACCAATGCAGAATGTGGTTGTGTGCCTACAGCCAAAGTGGTTAAGCAACTCAGGTGCAGTTCAGTCAGCCAACTACCTTGTGATAGTTCCAGGAATCGATGTCCCTGTGGCTCGGTCTCTGACCAGGCCTCCAAGCAGACATTCAAGATCTCAACAAGTCAGTCTAACAGAGACAGAAAGTAAGCTGGTGAGCATTCAAAAGAAGGAGAAAGAGGCTGACATGGTATCTTGATTCACACCCAAATATCAACAGAACTGTATGGATGAAAGCTAGGACAAGAGACGATTCTCCAGAAAACCAAACATATGCATATCACCCAAACTATAAACAGAAAACTGATGACTGGGAGATCAAAACCAACCAACCTACCAATCAATACAGGCCAGGACTTGGAATCCAAGAGTGAGGGCTTCCAAAGAACTACTTGTGGAACTTGGCAAACATTCTTGGGAGTTGCCAGGTTAAACCTAAAGGGAAGAGCCAGAAAGTGATACACTGTATGCATCACCCAAGACATCAGCTCATTCCTTAATTTTGAATGGATGAGAACATGTCAGCAGGTGTCCTTGAGGTTCAGGAAAATGATCCAAGACTGGCCTGCAACCTCCTGGCAAACCAAGGACCTGGTGGTCATTCAGAATCTTGGGTAAGGGAAGGGGAAAATTGGCTCACATGAGATCGAGAATAATCTTGAGATTGGGTGTGTCTGGCACGGCCACCAGAAAAAGGTACAAGACCCCCACCAAGACTGTAGCACGGCTATGCTACATATAGAACTTATAACTATATCAATGACTATTACACTCCTGGCTAAGATCACATGGATGTGGAGAGAATAGCTGGGCAGGATGCAGGGACACTTGAGGAGCTGCTAGGGAACTGAGCCCAAATTGAGGCCTTTGAAAACCAGAGAGCTTAAGCAACCCTAATCTATGCCTGCTAAAAGGCGCCCAGATATTCCCCGCTATGCTGTCAAAGAAGAGTGCCGATAGAAACTGATACAACGGTCCTAACAATATCTCTCAACAGATGTTTGCTCCATTCGATCAAACAACATGGAAAGTGGAGTAATCCTTACCCATTAAGTTACAAGATTGGAATGGCACGTATGCAAAATTCAAAATGATTCACATTCTTCTCAGAGAACAGGAATGGCCACCACCAATGAGAAGAGACGAAGCAAATTCCTGGAAATTGCCCAACATGGAACACCCACAGGCAATGTACATTGCAAGGTAGTCATACACCACATCCAACTAAAATAGGGAGAACAAACAACTTAGATGAAGATGCTGCTGGCAGATAGAGAAACATCAAGGTTGGCAAGGAATCCATGCCCAGGATGGAAAACTAAGACCACAGTTGAAGAGTAAACAGCTTCGATGCAAGCACAAGTTTACAAACATTGGCAAGCATTTTTTCAGTGTCAGAGTAGTTAATAAATGGAATGCACTAGGAAGTGATGTGGTGGAGGCTGACTCCATACACAGTTTCAAATGTAGATATGATAGAGCCCAGTAGGCTCAGGAACCTGTACACCAGTTGATTGACAGTTGAGAGGCGGGACCAAAGAGCCAAAGCTCAACCCCCGCAAGCACAATTAGGTGAGTACAGATTGGGCCTTGAAATCCAGATTAGATGCATAGTCCCTATCTTGCAGCAGAAATAACAAATCCCACCTAGTCTAAGCAGAAGGTAGGCAGGAAGGAGGAGAGTTAGAGAGAAGGAATGAGATAATTAGAATGAGAGAACAAAAACCCAGTGGAGCACGAGTATGTCTGCCCCTGTCACATGGAGCAACAGAAAGCAATGTGGGGGAGAACCTGAGGAGATATCTAGCTCAAACTGGGAAGGGGGATACCTGACATACAACACCCGAGCCCTTTCCAGCCTGGATGCTAAAACTCAAGAAGAGCACAAGAAAACTGGGCATCTCCCTCCTAATGAAATTGACACATCTGACTTACTGATCCAGTGCTTGGACCTTAAAAGGTATCATTGTAAAGACACCTTATACCTAATGGTGCTTGTGTATTAACTTTCAAGGCTGCCAGAGCTCTTAAAATGTTCTCAGGGACTGCAGGCCCATACACCATAAACTGCACACAACACTTCGAGTAAACAAGGCTATATTTTCCCTTCAGTATTTTCAATCAAAATAACATACAACACTGATTCTCAACATATCTTTATTTATATGATGCAATTACTTAAAGATTCACAAATGAAAATAAAATGTAGACTCGGGGTAGGGCAAACTGACCCGTGGCAAGGCAAAACAGCCAATGAATACAGACTTCAGGGATAAACAGCTCTCAATGAAACAAGATTAACATAGTGTAAATTTCACAGCAATGTTATTGTTCAAAAATTCAAGGTCAAATTCAAATTTGTATTAAAAAAAATGTGTATAGAAAGAACATAAGAGTAATGTACAATTGCGGAGACAAGAGTTACACAAACTAATGAAGCCACTATTATGCAAAGTGTTTCAGGCAAAACATTGTACTGTTCATACAAGTTGGATATTGTTCAATCACTGAACATTGTATTGTTCATATAAGACCACATCTTTTAAAAAAATAAAAGCCAGACTGATAATCAAACTGAATTATAGTTTATCTGTCCGCTTTTAGGGATTATTCCATCATGCTTTGAAACCACTTGGGCTGGACGGTACAATAACAATCTCACTTCTTTCAGGACGGCGTTCGATCCCCGACTGTCCAAGTAATTTGGCACCATTCCTTCCCCCCCCCCATTCTACCCCCTTCTAAGTATTATATAGTCATAGTGACTTAGTGCTCTCTCTATTCTGTTCTGTTCTATTGTTTAAAACAACAGTATGATCATCATATCATTTTGATCATCAAAGCACATGGGGGAGGGGGGAACCTTCGATAAGCCGCCGGGTTCTCATCCTCGTCGAGGTCACTAGTGATAGCGGCTCTCCGGTAAACTTTGGTAGAACAACATTATTGTCCCTTCAGGAAGGTATTTCAGAATGTAGTTTGATCACTTAAAACAGCAAGCCTTCATCCTGTTCCATCTCCGGTGTTAAAAGGGGATATTGAGGCCAGTCTAAACAACACATAGATTTTTCTTACCTAGCCCCTAGGGGAAATTAGATCAATACATTACAACTAATCAGATAATTTAGTTCAATAACATATTTATGACTGAACCCGAGGCATTTCCCATTCCATCGAGTCGAATTTCTCAGAGAACGTTGTAAACAGGCGTAAAAAAGTGTGTAAATTGTTTACGAGTGAGAACCAGTCATGTAAATATTAAGTAAGCTTTGACACCACATTTTCATCCCCTTAATACGACCCCCATGAAAAAAAAGCACCAATAAGCTGCCTTTTTCACAATATACGCCAACCCTGCGGCCTCCCGCTGCTCCAGAAACTCACCAGCTCTATGATCTGTTAGAGAAAAGTACAAAAAGGCTGAAAAAAAAATGGCTAAATCATTGAAAATCGAAGAATATATAAGAGTGCTGGCGGCCACAACAGCTTGTAAACAAACATCCTCAGCGTTCACAATGGAAAATAAACTTCAAAAATCCATCATTCCGGCCAATTTGCTCCAATAAAAATGTATATTTAGCTGAAGAATATTATTCAAATGAATTCTCGCTTGGAATATATGTAGTTTGGGCTGAAATTGGGTTTAAAGGCCGGGAAGATATCGAGGCTTGGTTTAACGCGGGAAGTTTAAACGCCCAAGGAAGGCATTTTCATTTGAATGGATAACAAGGTTAATTTAGCAACAAGGTATGGCTACTCTGGTTTATATAGTGGTTTGTAGTGTAGAGTATGTCGCGGGCTAGCTAGGTTGACCAAATATACCATATATGGCAGGATATATGGTTATATATCAGTGTGGAGGGGTAGGGGGGGACTTGAGTATGACAGGCATGGTCGATTGGTCCGTACCTCCCTTGTCCATTGACCGTCTATAATGTATTATACACTCAATTATACAGCTGTAGTGCCGCTGCTGCGCGAGCCTCCGCCCCCTCCCGTTTAAAGAACATGCACAGGTTATATTTATATATTGTATATATAATAAATATGGTATATATATCATGATACCAGAGGTGAGAGTGAGAGAGCATCGACCCCCTAAGACTACTTCCTGTACATTTCCGCCTCCCTCCCACCTTTTAATATATGCCTCCCCCTATACATATATATATATATATATACATATATATATATATATATATATATATATATATATATATATATATATATATATATATATATATATATATATATATATATATATATATATATATATTATTATTAAATATGACCGAAAAAGTAAAATTAATAATTCTAACACGAATTTTCTCAATCTTTCGTACATTACGCTTCACTGTTGGAGGTAAATCAAAAATCACTTCTCCAAAATTCATTTTTATTTCTAGTCTGACGCGACACGGGCGCGTTTCGTAAAACTTATTACATTTTCAAAGACTTCACAAATACACAACTGATTAGAACTTGCGTTTCCCTGATTTTATATCTACATTTGAGTGAGGTGGGAAGGGTGATGTGGCATTACATTTGAGTGAGGTGGGAAGGATGATGTGGCATTAACACAAGACAGAACACTAGGGGATATTAATAGGCTCCGCTCCGCTCCTCAAGACTCCGCTCCAATATAGAAGCATCAAGAAATATGGACCAATAGGCTTTCTACAAACACTTCTATTCAATACCCATTGTTTCTGTTCTGTCTTGTGTTGATACTTTTAATACCCTATTAATATCCCCTAGTGTTCTGTCTTGTGTTAATGCCACATCACCCTTCCCACCTCACTCAAATGTAATGCCACATCACCCTTCCCACCTCGCTCAAATGTAGATATAAAATCAGGGAAACGCAAGTTCTAATCAGTTGTGTATTTGTGAAGTCTTTGAAAATGTAATAAGTTTTACGAAACGCGCCCGTGTCGCGTCAGACTAGAAATAAAAATGAATTTTGGAGAAGTGATTTTTGATTTACCTCCAACAGTGAAGCGTAATGTACGAAAGATTGAGAAAATTCGTGTTAGAATTATTAATCTTACTTTATCGGTCATATTTAATAATATATGTCTACAGGAAAGACTGCTACCAAAATATACTAATATATATATATACATATATATATATATATATATATATATATATATATATATATATATATATATATATACACTCTTTCGTATTCAGAGTTAAATGTCAAGTTTTTCCCTGAGTGCTCTGTGTTCCCTTCTCTGAGGCTGTGGGTCCCTATAATTACACCAGTGGTGGTACCCCCCTATATATATATATATATCAATTACTAAAGCAAACTTATACACTAAGGGATTACAAAAAATAAATACAAATGTTCCTTATTATAAAATATTGAATATCTTATAAATATGCAGGGGGACCCATAGCCTCGGAGAAGAAAATAAAGAGTATCCAAAGAAGACCTTGTGGATTCTCACTGAACACTTTAATATTTTCTCCTACCATTCCTATTTTTTTATATATATAATATGACTTTTATATCAATTTTATTACATTATGTTACAGTTTATAGAACACACACATATAGCAATCAATGTGGGAAGAACTTATACAGTTCTTCGGAGGTTGGGTGCGTGCCCAAGATACAGCACGCATTTCCTCTCTGGATCGCGACACTCAGGCGCTGGAACAAGAAACTGGCCGCTCTTGAGTCTCTAGTTTACCCAATGAGTTCCTCACCCACCTCCTTTAGGAACTTAAGTGCACATTTACCCCCAGGCGCCCAGAGTCTCAGAGCCTATCGGCACGAACCTGTAACAACGTTCTAGGTCTCTGTACTTGTTGGTTTTCTGGGTCTCTCTGAAGGTGGCCGCCCCGCCTCCCTCAGCTGTGCTGTAAGGTAGATAGGTATCAGCCAATGTAGATGCACAGGTGTAGTCCCATACGACCTGTTTACCTTCCCTCCATGGCTGCAAGGTGACTCCATCTGGGCGTTTTTGGCTGTTGTCAGGTCTGCACAACTGGGGTTCTCTTTGTGCTGGACACCCAGCTGTAGCCAGACTTCTCTTGATGATGTCATTGACTTGAAAAATTGATTTGATTTGATTCGAAAAATATGATTTTTTTTATTTTCGTGTGTATAAATCGGCAATATATTAAGTATCCTATAATAGCAAGGAACGAATTCTATCTCCTGGGCGCCGCCTTTGAATCAAAATAAATAATTTTAGTGATTCGACTCTCCCGATCGAAACCACTAGAGATATCTATGATTTACCAGATTTACCAAGTTAGAAACCAGGTAAATCTGGTAAATCAGAGATGTCGGACCTCAGGTAAATTCTTGTAAACAGTACTCCAGCCCAAACACAGAGTTGGAAGGTATACATGCTATCCCTGAGGATATACAATGAAGCTGAGCGTGGGAGATAACACGTGTCGTTATCCCAGTACACTGTACGATAACAGGAAACATTGTAGCAACATTGTTCCCTAAAAGTTAAGATATACAAAGACAAAAGATATACACAGATTTCCAGTGTTAGACTTGTAGCTTCACACATACAGAATTATCTACACAATAAATCGTCACTAACACACTGAAACATACTGTAGTATGTATGGATTCTGTAATTCCAAGTCAGCTCTTCAAGCCCTTGAAACCCAACATGCAAAATAGGTATTAAGAATGCTGTAACACCCATATTTATCGCCATGATTGGTGGACAGAGTTTCAGAATCTCATTTGTATTGATTCCATCTCATATAAGGTGTTGAGAAGCGTAATTATACGGGTAAGGATGCTAAAAATGCCTGTGACAAAGTTGAAATTGAACAGGATCTAGGAATTCCAATATGGCGTCAAAATCACACTGTTTCAGGGAATTAGAAAACGAGGATATCACAGACTCTGAAAGGGTGTTATGAAGGGTTATGATATGTTTAGAAACGATAACTACGCTTAGTGTTAAAGACTTAACAATCACCAGAGAGTGTGACATTCTAATTGCCAGAATTAGGCTGCAAAATTGCCTAATATTGAGTGTGTGACATTCTAATTGCCAAATTAGGCTGTGTTGATTCATCACCTGCGGCAGGTGGCTGCAGGTGATGAATCCCTCAGTACTGAACTCATCAGATTGTAAGCTTGCCGAACCTTGAAATTGAAATTGAAATAAGCTTGCTTGCCGAACAAGACAAGGGGCCAGATTCACGAAGGTACTTACGCAAGCATTTACGAACCTGTACATCTATTCTCAATCTTTGGCGGCTTTGTTTACAATTATTAAACAGTTAATGAGCTCCGAAGCACCAGGAGGCTGTTTATAACAATAATAACAGTTGATTGGCAAGTTTTCATGTTCGTAAACTGTTTAATAAATGTAACCAAAGCCGTCAAAGATTGAGGAAAGATGTACACGTTCGTAAGTACTTGCGTAACTGCTTCCTGAATCTGGCCCAAGGACTCAGGGGGGGGGGGGGTAGAAATAGCCTAAGCTACTCTATTCCTTTGAGATGTATTTTTTTCTTGTCTCAATAAACTTGAACAAGGACTCACTCCAACAATTTGTGATTGACTTGTTAGCGATGGTTTCAGGCCAAATAGCATGAAGGGAAGGGAATTACCAGGGGGGAAAGCGCCAAGCCATTACGACTATATAGCACTGGGAAGGGGTCAGGATAAGGATTTGGGGTGGGACGGAGGGAAAGGAATGGTGCCCCAACCACTTGTATGGACGGTCGGGGGATTGAACGCCGACCTGCATGAAGCGAGACCGTCGCTCTACCGTCCAGCCCAAGTGGTTGGGCTCCAAATAGTATGACATTCTTTGAGTTCAGTTACTACTTAATACACTCAAGAATATTGGACGATATTCTTGTGCTCTATCTTGAGGTTATCTTGAGGTTATCTTGAGATGATTTCGGGGCTTTAGTATCCCCGCGGCCCGGTCCTCGACCAGGCCTCCACCCCCAGGAAGCAGCTTTGACAGCTAACTAACACCCAGGTACCTATTTTACTGCTAGGTAACAGGGGCATAGGGTGAAAGAAACTCTGCCCATTGTTTCTCGCCGGCGCCTGGGATCCAACCCGGGACCACAGGATCACAAGTACAGCGTGCTGTCCGCTCGGCCGACCGGCTCCCCCTCTATCCACAATTTTATCTTGAACTATTTATTTGATTTAATAAGATTCAAATAGATAACATCATCAGGTCGAATGGGAGGACCCATGACAAGCCATCGGCTTCCTGTCCTCGTCGAGGCTATTAGTGAGATAGTAGCACTCAGGTAAATTCAGGTAAATATACCAGACGACCCAATGGGTTGTTAAAGCACTTATAGGGGTGGGGGGGACCTTTGACAAGCCACCGGCTTCCTGTCCTCGTCGAGGCCACTAGTGTTAATGGCTCTCAGGTAAACTCAGGTAAATATGTTGGTGGTTATGTAAAAACAGGTCACACATAACGTTTCGGGCAGGTGCTCAAGCTGATAGATGTATATATATCAACATAGATATGTATACATATCATTATAGATATGTATACATATCATTATAGATATACATATCAACATTGTTAAATATGACCGAAAAAGTAAGATTAATAATTCTAACACGAATTTTCTCTATCTTTCTTACGTTTCTTTTCACTGTTGGTGGTAATTCAAAGATCAATTCTCCAAAATTCATTTTTATTTCTAGTCTGACGCGACACTTGAGCGCGTTTCGTAAAACTTATTACATTTTCAAAGTAATTTTTGAATTACCATCAACAGTGAAAAGAAACGTAAGAAAGATAGAGAAAAATTCGTGTTAGAATTATTAATCTTACTTTTTCTGTCATATTTAATAATATATCTCTACAGGAAAGACTGCTACCAAAATATGCTAATATATCAACATTGATATACATATCAATATATATCGAATGATATTATACTACAATGTACCTATTGATAATCCTCAAATTTTAGTATAATGAAACCAATTAATTTTCTTCAAAATTTCTTAAAATGTACCTGATAACAGTCTTCAATTTTGGTACAAATTACCTACTTAATATTATCTGTTAGATTAAATGAATAAAATGAATAAATGAATGAATTAAGGACCTGCCCGAAACACTGTTCTAGACAGAGGCTTTACAACCATGTAAAAACATCAATGCTATGTTCTCTCATAAACCCAATATATATATATATATATATATATATATATATATATATATATATATATATATATATATATATATATATATATATATATATATATATATATATGTCGTACCTAGTAGCCAGAACGCACTTCTCAGCCTACTATGCAAGGCCCGATTTGCCTAATAAGCCAAGTTTTCATGAATTAATGTTTTTTCGACTACCTAACCTACATAACCTAACCTAACCTAACTTTTTCGGCTCCCTAACCTAACCTAACCTATAAAGATAGGTTAGGTTAGGTTAGGTAGGGTTGGTTACGTTCGGTCATATATCTACGTTAATTTTAACTCCAATAAAAAAAATTTGACCTCATACATAATAAAATGGGTAGCTTTATCATTTCATAAGAAAAAATTAGAGAAAATATATTAATTCAGGAAAACTTGGCTTATTAGGCAAATCGGGCCTTGCATAGTAGGCTGAGAAGTGCGTTCTGGCTACTAGGTACGACATATATATATATATATATATATATATATATATATATATATATATATATATATATATATATATATATATATATATATATATATATATATAAAATATAATTTAAAATGCACATTGCAGCAAAATTTGAATTCACTTGATAACTACCTAAACATAAAATGATAGAATTAAACGGATGAAGTTGTATTTCTAAGCAGTAATACTCTGGGTGGATAATACAACATACTGTATTCCTTCATACAGAATAATACAACAGAATAAAGAATCTATATCCGTAACAGTATACAATTTATTATATGTGCTGTGTTGCAGTTATATGTGTCAGTTGGTGCAAGGTGGCAGTTGTATTTTGAATACAGTATATTGTATTAAGTCACGTATAGTTTGTTTTCAATTTAAGGTGCTGTGCTATCAGGAGTGTGAGAATCCGCGCTTGGCGTTCGTGAGAGCAGGTCCACATGGCTCAGCCAGGTGCATCTGGGACTGGCAAGTGTTCCCACACTCATTTGATATACTGCCACAACTTTCAATTATATATTATATATATATAATATATATATTATTCAATATGTTATGTTTAGGCTTTCCCAAATACTCCTCCGTTTTCTTTTAAACGCGCGTAGGTTTTCTCTTAAACCTGGCGTTTCGTAGGTGGTTTTTGCGGGTATATTAGGAGTCTTTTATTGGGTGGAGAGGGGTGGGGATGGTGTTGTGGGGTGGGGGGAGGAGTTGTGAGTGAGGAGGGGGGTTATGGAGAGGGGGGAATGCATTAGACGAGAGGTCCAGTGTGTTCAAATCAGCGACAATGGCTGCACGTTTGGTGGTGTGGCTTTTGTCAGCATTGGCGTCCTCTGGTTGTGGTGAGATATGCCCTAATTTTGTTTCCCATACTTGGGGACAGGTAGACAGGATGAGGATGGGAAAGCGGGATGAGAAGACAGGTTGAGAACATGTTAGGTTCGCAGTATTGTCAACCCTGAGACCCTTAACCGTTCCGAAAGACTTAGTTCTGGGGTAATTGTTCTTGCAAGGTGTTCCTGTCACCTCATGCACCTGTTCACCTAGCAGAGAATAAGTACCAGGGAGTTAGCCAACTGTTGTGGGGTTGTATTCTAGGGGGGGGGGACATCTCTAAGCTAGAAGCTAGTTCCTAACCCCGTTAATGGGAATTATATAGGCCTAGGGGCCCGCGCAGGAATATCCCTGAAAAGAAAATGGGAATTATGAGTTAATAATGAATAAATCAAATTAGATGATTACCATTGTTAAGATGGAGTTATTTCCTAGCTCTGTACTAGTGGGGATCAATAAGAATTAATTCCTTTTCTAATTAGGCCAATATTAACTGTCAATTTTTCTAATTAGGCCAATATTAACTGTCAATTTTTCTAATTAGGCCAATATTAACTGTCAATTTTTCTAATTAGGCCAATATTAACTGTCAATTTTTCTAATTAGGCCAATATTAACTGTCAATTTTTCTAATTAGGCCAATATTAACTGTCAATTTTTCTAATTAGGCCAATATTAACTGTCAATTTTTCTAATTAGGCCAATATTAACTGTCAACTCCTGCTGCTGACCGTCAAGTAACTGTCCACAACAGTGAGGTGTGGCTTACAGTCTGTTGAGCTCCGGCTCTTGAACCCATTGTCGGTATATACATTAACCTAACAGGTTCATGAAGACTGTACCTTGTTTAGCTAAATGAATCATTGGATTTAGTTCCTGAACTCATTGTTTACCCCTGTAAGTCTTTCCACTTCCGCCCACGGGATGGGCGTGGGTATAGGAGCCGGGGAATACAAGATTTCAGTTGGGCAGCAGTTTGCTGCCTCTGAAATCTTTCATATTGTGGCTACGTGAATAGCTCAGTGGTAGAGTTTCTGCTTCACGCCCGTGGGGGGGGGGGAGCGGTTCGAGTCTCCTAGGATGAATCTTCGTAGAAATGGAAGGATAAATCTTCCATTCAGTATGAGAAATTCTTTTCTCAATTTCAATTTAATGTAGTTATGTATTGGGGGCTTATACATAGGCCTAACTAAGGAAAATATAGGCAGTGTAGAATGGAGAAAGAACGAAGCACGTTTCGGGTCATCGTTTCGAATCTGGTCAACCGGACTTTTAGTCAAATACTGACTTAGTAATACAGTGTTTGACTTACGCGTTGGGAACTCAATGTTTTCATGAGGCGCTTGTCCCTCCAGGAGTTCAAGCATCGATACAGGATGACTTGATCTTCTTACCGTGGGATTCGAGCGCTGTCGACTCCCTCCCTTCGCCCGGGAACGTGATCGACGACCAGATCGTCGAGGCGCTGGAAAACTTCAGAGAACAGATGAGCATCGGATGGCCGGACCTAGGGATACCGCCCCTCGACCCCTTCCTCCTGGCTAGCCTGCCCCTAAACATCACCTCAGGGGAGACTAAGTAAGCAGACTCATATAATTCTTTGTGCACAGTGAACTCATAAACTAATCAGCAGTGACGTGTGTCCCATCCTCTTCTTACTCTGTTTCGTCCGGGCAGCTTCTACGGGAACCTGACTGAGGTTTCGATCAAAAACCTGTCCAACTTCAGCATCGATCTGGTCGACAGTAACCTGCTCTTCCTCAAGGTTGACATCGTTCTCGGCCTCCAGCTCCTCGACATCGATGGCGCTTACGATATCTTCGGAGCTATTGGGATCTTCCCTATCTTCGGCGACGGACCATTCAGGTGAGAGAGGGAGAGATGCACAGAAGGAAATAGAAGAGGGAGAGAAAGGTAGAATATCTGATACGAAGATAAGAGAGCAAAAGATAATGGGGGGAAAATAATGGATGTGAATCCTCTTCCTAATAATGGAAGAAGAGAGAAAATGGAACTGTTGAAAGGACAGGAATGCAGAAGAAAGATGGGAGGTAGAAGAGGGGAAAAGGAAAGGGGGAAAAGGGGATAGAGATGGAAGAGACAGTAGAGAATCAGAAGGCGCACAACTTGTAGTTAAACATCATATGCCTTACTCACAGAATATAATACCACAGAGTATCAGATCAATTGAGTGTAGAGACAGAGCGTAGCCCCACCTATACACCGAGACCCCTGTAGAATCTCGCCAGAGTCTGTAGCCTACAGCCTGTAGCCTACAGCCTGTAGCCTACAGCCTGTAGCCTACAGCCTGTATCCTACAGCCTGTAGCCTAAACCGACAGTGTAGCGAACTGATAGCCTTTAGCCCCCGCAGAGAGCCTCGTTTAGTGTAGAGCCCCATTGGGGCTCTGTTGTCCTCACAGAGTACAT
The DNA here is from genome assembly GCF_040958095.1 of Procambarus clarkii. NCBI lineage: Eukaryota > Metazoa > Arthropoda > Malacostraca > Decapoda > Cambaridae > Procambarus > Procambarus clarkii. Next base: position 13,257,970 of record NC_091239.1, on the reverse strand, counting down.
AACCTACACTCTGTGACCTATCAGAACAGCCCCTTCATAGCCTGTAGCCCCACAGAGTAACCCATATAGGACAATAGTCCTAAATAAAGAACAAGAAACCAGATCATGTTGCAATTTATAGCTAACAAAAAATAAATCCCACTTGGAGCTCGTAGTTTAGACATGGTTTAGATTTCGGGGCTTAGCGTCCCCGCGGCCCGGTCCTCGACCAGGCCTCCTTTTTTGTTACACACCCCCCAGGAAGCAGCCCGTAGCAGTTGTCTAACTCCCAGGTACCTATTTACTGCTAGGTGATCATGGGCATCTGGGTGAAAGAAACTCTGCCCGTTTGTTTCCGTTTCCACTTGGGATCGAACCCGGAGCCTTAGGACTACGAATCCCGAGCGCTGTCCACTCAGCCGTCAGGCCCCATACGTAGGGAAGGTGGTATGTAGTGTGTGTAAGGGACCAGGAAGCGTTTGGGCAGTGCCAGGTAGTACTTCAGATACAGACTTCTCGCCTACAGGCTGGACGCTTTCGACTCGAACTTGAGCATCGAAGTGGCGCTGGGCGTTGATGAATACGATGAATTGGGCGTCTCAGAACTCACCATCTACGCAGACTTTAACACCACTGAGGTGAGTAGTGCTGACCTGAGTCCCTCGACTCATCATCTGATTATGATGATGAAGATTAAGCCACCCAAAAGGTGGCATGGGCATGAATAGCCCATAAGTGGTGGCCCTTTTGAGCCATTTCCAGTATCAATAGATGATACTGGAGATCTGTGGAGGTGCGACTGCACCCTGCGTGACGGGAGATGTCTCCCGTGTGGACTCATCATCTACACCATTCATCGAGAAATATAATTTAATTAACAACAAAACAGCTGCCAATTACTGAACATATTTTGCTAAAATTATCGCATAAGACTCTCTGTTGCTTTTAATATATCTCAACTCCACATATATATATACACACGGTACATAGCTCTCTGTTACAAAGGTAAATACAGATTGTAGCATAGAAAATCGTCAATTATTTAAAAGAAATCTTATGGGTTTGTGTCTTGTTGGTTCGTCAGGTGGACTTCGAGAACGTTATGGGGGGCGGGAACATGGCGGACTTCGTCAATGGGGTGTTGAGTTCGCTGGCGCCCGATATTCTGAGGGCCTTGGAGGACGAGTACATGCCGCTGATGGAAGAGGCCCTCAAGCACGAGATTAACACCATCCTTCATGGAGGGTGGGGGTTGTGTTGACTTGTTTGTCTGTCTGTCTGTGTGCCTGTCTGTCTTTCTTTTTTTTTCTCTCTTTCACTCTCTCTTTCTCTCTCTGTCTCTTTCAGTCTCTCTGTCCCTTTCTCTGTCTCTCTGTCCCTTTCTCTGTCTCTCTGTCCCTTTCTCTGTCTCTCTGTCCCTTTCTCTGTCTCTCTGTCCCTTTCTCTGTCTCTCTGTCCCTTTCTCTGTCTCTCTGTCTCTCTCTCTCTCTCTCTCTCTCTCTCTCTCTCTCTCTCTCTCTCTCTCTCTCTCTCTCTCTCTCTCTCTCTCTCTCTCTCTCTCTCTCTCTCTCTCTCTCTCTCTCTCTCTCTCTCTCTCTCTCTCTCTCCTCTCTCTCTCTCTCCTCTCTCTCTCTCTCCTCTCTCTCTCTCTCCTCTCTCTCCTCTCTCTCTCTCTCCTCTCTCTCTCTCTCCTCTCTCTCTCTCTCCTCTCTCTCCTCTCTCTCTCTCTCTCTCTCTCTCTCTCTCTCTCTCTCTCTCTCTCTCTCTCTCTCCTACCCTTTTTATATTATATGTTTATTATTATTCAATTATTAATTATTAAATGATTTTATATATATTTGCTCATGAAATATTTCATGACATTTAAACGAACGAGTTTTTTCAAAAACCCAAAACTGATGTAAATTGACACAAATTTACCCGCGGGTTAATTATCCCTCTAGTGGCCAGGACAGGGGACAGGAATACAGAGACTTGTCAAAGGTCGCTGTATTCCTCCTAATGTTCCTGTGGATTTTTTACCACGAATTAGATTTTGAATTTGAGACAAATGTCTTTGCATTCAAGGCTTTGGCGGGTAGGAGGGGGGTTTCATGGGTCTTTTTTCTGCTTTTTAATATGTTTTCTTGACGCTTTACATATATTTAAGTAATATATATATATACATAATTCTCCACAGGAGAAAGAACTTCAAGGATGACTCAGTTAACGAATATTTTGATTACGTTTTCGCTAATATGCGTCGCCAAATCATAGAAAACGGCGAAGATCCTCTGGGCCTGCCAGGCGACAGCGGTAACTTCACTGTTTCCGTAAGTTCATCTCTTGGGGGTCGACCCGGGCACCGCCAGGTACCGCAGCTAGCGAGGAGTCACAATAACGTGGCTGAAGTATGATGACCAGATCACACACTAGAAGGTGAAGGGACGACGACGTTTCGGTCCGTCCTGGACCATTCTCAAGTCGATTGTGCCCGGGGTCGACTTGGGAATGGTCCAGGACGGACCGAAACGTCGTCGTCCCTTCACCTTCTAGTGTGTGGTCTGGTCATCGTACCGCAGCTAGTTTGTATTACTTTTTTCGTTCAATATAAAGTTGTTAAATTGGATTGTGTTAATACAAATTTAGCCAAATAATTGTTATATCTTTGCAAAGTTACTAACACAACAGTTTTGTCAAACACATAGAGTTTACCTATATGTGTAAGGGACGTCTTCGGGTCCCGGGGTCCCAGTTAAAAAGTGGGGTTCGCTCTCGACTCTCAAATCGGGAATTCCGGGCTCGAATCCCCGGCTGGATAGACATGGTTGGACGCGTTTCCTATCACCTAATGGTCCCTGTTCACCTAGTAGTAAATAGGTACCCGGGAGTTAACTTGTGGGAGTCTGCTAGTCCACGAGTCTGCTGGTCTCTTAGTCCACATGTAAAGCAGATATTACCAATTCCTGATATTGGAATTTGACAGCAAGTATCTTGATAACGAGAGACTCGTGACATGACACTTGTCAAGCCACTGACACTTGTCAAGCCGCTTGACACTTGTCAAGCCACTGACAAGACAGAGACCGACAGAGACCTACCTGTCAAGCCACTGACACTTGTCAAGCCACTTGACAACACGATCAGTCAATTATGATGTTGGTGGCTAATCGGATTTCCGGGAAGGCATTCTGTCTCTGTCTCTCTCTGTCTCTCTCTCTCTCTCTGTCTCTCTCTCTCTGTCTCTCTCTCTCTGTCGGTCTCTGTCTGTCTGTCTCTCTGTCTCTGATTGTCTCTCATGTCACCTTATCTCTGCAGCTCTTCAACACAACGTTGGAAGGACAGATAGAGGTGGACGGGGGTCGACTGGGAGGTCTGTCAACTATCCACCGAGCAGGGAACATGACGCTCCTGTATGTTGGGGACGAGGACGAAGCCGTTTGGAGAGGCGAAGTCGGTCTCATTGACCTACAGGTAGGTCTCATTGACCTACAGGTAGGGTCTCATTGACCTACAGGTAGGGTCTCATTGACCTACAGGTAGGGTCTCATTGACCTACAGGTAGGGTCTCATTGACCTACAGGTAGGGTCTCATTGACCTACAGGTAGGTCTCATTGACCTACAGGTAGGGTCTCATTGACCTACAGGTAGGGTCTCATTGACCTACAGGTAGGTCTCATTGACCTACAGGTAGGTCTCATTGACCTACAGGTAGGGCTCATTGACCTACAGGTAGGTCTCATTGACCTACAGGTAGGGGCTCATTGACCTACAGGTAGGTCTCATTGACCTACAGGTAGGGTCTCATTGACCTACAGGTAGGGTCTCATTGACCTACAGGTAGGTCTCATTGACCTACAGGTAGGGTCTCATTGACCTACAGGTAGGGTCTCATTGACCTACAGGTAGGTCTCATTGACCTACAGGTAGGTCTCATTGACCTACAGGTAGGGTCTCATTGACCTACAGGTAGGGTCTCATTGACCTACAGGTAGGGTCTCATTGACCTACAGGTAGGGCTCATTGACCTACAGGTAGGGGCTCATTGACCTACAGGTAGGTCTCATTGACCTACAGGTAGGGTCTCATTGACCTACAGGTAGGGTCTCATTGACCTACAGGTAGGTCAATGTTTGCAGCCCTAACGGAAACTCACACAAAGGACTACCTTGATGGTGAAATATGGATCCCAGAATACAATCTGAGCAGGTACAATCTTCAAGGTAGGTCTCATTGACCTACATGTAGGTCTCATTGACCTACAGGTAGGGTCTCATTGACCTACAGGTAGGGTCTCATTGACCTACAGGTAGGGTCTCATTGACCTACAGGTAGGGTCTCATTGACCTACAGGCAGGCCTAATTGACCTACAGGTAGGGCTCATTGACCTACAGGCAACCCTAATTGACCTACAGGTAGGGCTCATTGACCTACAGGTAGGCCTAATTGACCTACAGGTAGGGTCTCATTGACCTACAGGTAGGCCTAATTGACCTACAGGTAGGCCTAATTGACCTACAGGTAGGCCTAATTGACCATTACCTTTGAGCGAGAAATTTGCAAATGTTACAAAACCCCAAAAAATAATAATCAAAAATAATTCCAAATATTATAAAAACCAAATCGTTACGCAATTATAACTGTCATTATTGAGCGGTTTGAACGTGCTTACGTGACTACATCTATTACTAAAGCAATCTATTACTGCATTTTCTTTTCACATTTGGAAACTCTGCAATAAAGGCGATATTAGCAGTTGAACGAGGGTGTATATGATTCCTGGCTTCCATAAGTGATGCCGGGTGGTTTGGCTGTGGGTAAAATGGCCAGTTAGAGTTAACAATAGCGTCAATAAATGTCTAAATCAAAATCGTGTCAAACCCTCATTTTCTTTGATCGCTCTGAACGGTCCGTCGTGAGCGCGGTCATTTGGCGCCTATGGGCGCGTTCAGACGGTGACTTGACTTCTCTGAAGGAGTCATTTTCAGGCTCTGATCTGACCGCTGGCGTCTGAAACTCTATCCTAAAATATCTAATGTTTATCTAACCCTAAGAAGGGCTTGAACGGATCCCCTGAATCGTGGCGGTGTTCGCAATAGCGAGGTGATTGCTACATTTTTATTCACGTAATGAATAAATTTTTGCCAATTTCTATATATTGTCGCATAGACCGGAAGCTTGATGGGTCGTAACTCACCGCACACAGATGAGTACAACTCACGGAAACCTCATCAAGCCGAACGGACCCGCTATACTCACCCATCAACATACACATACAAGCCGCTGTGAGTTTGGATTCACATCCGGATTCAACATCTCCTTACACGAACGCGGCGTTCATGTAGATTTCGATCTTTGTTTACGATCCAGTCGTCCGATAATCCGATCCGCGTTCGTTTTATCGAAGTGAATACGCCCTGACGCGCGATCAGGCGACAATTGGGCGTCAAATACATAACACCGGCGTCAATTACGCTTGAATTTATTGACGCACGGTCCTAATGTGTTGTGAATTGTTGGCACTTATCGCAGTTCCCTACTACAGCGCCCTTGCTCAACGCCGCCCCACAGCACGGCGGGGAAGCCACGTCTGAGGAAGCCAGGACGTCCAAACTACGGGGTTCAAGCCAGGAGGTGGAAGCTAAGGAAGCCTAACCCATTTTAATTCCCACTTCAGGTGGAATACTCATTCCGTCTGTGGTTGGCGCTCTTCGGGAAGGAGTTGGAGTACGTTCTGAAGATGGCTTTCGTCCACTTGAGCTTCGAGACTGATGTCTTCCTCCACCAGTCAGAGCTGACCTTCGCCTACTGTAACATCTCCGAGTTGGGGTAGGTAGTGGAGGTGGACGGGTAGTGGGTGCACGTGGATGGATAGGGATTGGGTGATAGGGGTTAGCAGAAAAGCGTGTGAGGGAGAGAGAGAGAGAGAGTGGAGATGTAAGTGAGGGGTATGGAGGTTGTGGGCAGTATGAGAGCATGGGGTGGAGATGGGGAGTGGGGGGGGGGGGGGTATTTGGGGCATCAGTGGAAGTTGGTAAATGGGAAATAGGTTGAGAACAAAGGTGATTATAGAGGTGTGGATGTGAAACATGAGTGTGTGTGTATACATGATAACACGATAACTCACCCTTATACCGTGATAACCGCTCCTCATGCCGCCCTACAGACCCGTACACTTCAAGGAGAAGGGAGCGGGACCTTTGGACACGCCCTTGTACAACCTACTGGCGAACACACTGGTAGGGGAGCTCCACGCCCTGATCTCCGGTACACTGCAGAAGGCCGTCTGCGCTCTGCTGGAAAACGCCTTCGCTTCCGGATAGCGCCTATCCGTTTCACCTCTTCACTAGCCTCGACGGGGGACAGGAAGCCTGCAATATGTCCTAGTGAAGATAATGTAGTAAAAAAATTCACTCCTATCCATTATCTCGTGGTTCCTTTAAGGGGGAACCCGTTAAAACGGCTTTTGTTGATCCGGATAAGGTCCGGTGCCCGCGGGGTCCACCCTGACCTTCAGTATCGTAATATCGTACATTAATACGGCCTCTCAGGTCTTACGATCTGTGATGAAACCTCATCTTACGATCTACTCTTCTAAGACCCTTCCGGCCATCCTGCTATATATAAATTTAATATAAATCCGACGGTGTTTAAATGCTTTCCAGACAATATACTTTCGCATTTATATATATATATATATATATATATATATATATATATATATATATATATATATATATATATATATATATATATATATATATATATATATATATATATATATATATATATATATATATATATATATGTCGTACCTAGTAGCCAGAACTCACTTCTCAGCCTACTATTCAAGGCCCGATTTGCCTAATAAGCCAAGTTTTCCTGAATTAATATATTTACTATAATTTTTTTCTTATGAAATGATAAAGCAACCCTTTTCTCTATGTATGAGGTCAAATTTTTTTTATTGGAGTTAAAATTAACGTAGATATATGACCGAACCTAACCAACCCTACCTAACCTAACCTAACCTATATTTATAGGTAAGGTTAGGTTAGGTAGCCAAAAAAGCTAGGTTAGGTTAGGTTAGGTAGGTTAGGTAAACGAAAAAACATTAATTCATGAAAACTTGGCTTATTAGGCAAATCGGGCCTTGAATAGTAGGCTGAGAAGTGAGTTCTGGCTACTAGGTACGACATATATATATATATATATATATATATATATATATATATATATATATATATATATATATATATATATATGTCGTACCTAGTAGCCAGAACTCACTTCTGAGCCTACTATGCAAGGCCCGATTTGCCTAATAAGCCAAGTTTTCATGAATTAATTGCTTTTCGACTACCTAACCTACCTAACCTAACCTAACCTAACTTTTTCGGCTACCTAACCGAACCTAACCTATAGAGATAGGTTAGGTTAGGTTAGGTAGGGTTGGTTAGGTTTGGTCATATTTCTACGTTAATTTTAACTCCAATTAAAAAAAATTGACCTCTTACATAATGAAATGGGTTGCTTTATCATTTCATAAGAAAAAAATTAGAGAAAATATATTAATTCATGAAAACTTGGCTTATTAGGCAAATCGGGCCTTGCATTGTAGGCTGAAAAGTGAGTTCTGGCTACTAGGTACGACATATATATATATATATATATATATATATATATATATATATATATATATATATATATATATATATATTAAAAATTTCTTGGTGTAAGTGTGAAAGGTTCAATAAAGCAACAGAGCTGACCAGCAGCTGGTTTGTACTTAACTGCCAATTATGGGTCGTTAGACGGTGACCTTGACACCACCTTCACTGATTGTGTAAAAAAAAAAAAAACTGATTGTGTTGGGGGGGGGGGAAGGTGGGGGGAAATGGGGGGGAGGGGGGTGAAAGGAGAAAGAGGTGAAAGAGGGGGTGTGGAGAGAGAGAGAGAGAGAGAGAGAGAGAGAGAGAGAGAGAGAGAGAGAGAGAGAGAGAGAGAGTTACTCGGTGTTCGATTTCAACTCTCTCTCTCTCTCTCTCTCTCTCTCTCTCTCTCTCTCTCTCTCTCTCTCTCTCTCTCTCTCTCTCTCTCTCTTTCTCTCTCTCTCTCTCTCTCTCTCTCTCTCTCTCTCTCTCTCTTTCTCTGTTTCTCTCTCTCTCTCTCTCTCTCTCTCTCTCTCTCTCTCTCTCTCTCTCTCTCTCTCTCTCTCTCTCTCTCTCTCTCTCTCTCTCTCTCTCTCTCTCTCTCTCTCTCTCCCCAACAGAGGGGTCTCTGGACTTCGCTTCACCCTCTTTTCTTCCAGACCTTTTTGTGTTCTCTGATATAAGTGTACTCACCTAGTTGTGCTTGTGGGGGTTGAGCTCTGGCTCTTTGGTCCCGCCTCTCAACCGTCAATCAACAGGTGTACAGGTTCCTGAGCCTATTGGGCTCTATCATATCTACACTTGAAACTGTGTATGGAGTCAGCCTCCACCACATCACTGCCTAATGCATTCCATTTGTTAACAACTCTGACACTGAAAAAGTTCTTTCTAATATCTCTATGGCTCATTTGGACTCTCAATTTCCACCTGTGTCCCCTAGTGCGTGTGCCCCTTGTGTTAAATAAAGTCTCTATCTACCCAGTCAATTCCTATGAGAATCTTGTATGTGGTGATCATGTCCCCCCCTAACTCTTCTGTCTTCCAGCGACGTGAGGTTTAGTTCCCGTAGTCTCTCCTCGTAGCTCATACCTCTCAGCTCGGGTACTAGTCTGGTGGCTAACCTAACCTAACCTTCTCCAGTTTAGGCTTATGCTTGACAAGATATGGACTCCTTGATGGGGGGGGGGGAGAGGAAAGAAACTTCCAGAAGCTCTTAAAAAATATATATAAGGTATTATTTCTGTAACGTTTGTACGTATTGAAAATTAACGAGGCTATTTCCTTTTTCACTTGTTTGGTGTTGGGCTTGTAGCCTATCAACCTCTGGAGGGTTATTAAGGCCTATCAACCTCTGGAGGGTTATTAAGGCCTATCAACCTCTGGAGGGTTATTAAGGCCCATCAACCTCTGGAGGGTTATTAAGGCCTATCAACCTCTGGAGGTTTATTAAGGCCTATTAACCTCTGGAGGGTTATTAAGGCCTATCAACCTCTGGAGGGTTATTAAGGCCTATCAACCTCTGGAGGGTTATTAAGGCCTATCAGCCTCTGGAGGGTTATTAAGGCCTATCAACCTCTGGAGGGTTATTAAGGCCTATCAACCTCTGGAGGGTTATTAAGGCCTATCAGCCTCTGGAGGGTTATTAAGGCCTATCAACCTCTGGAGGGTTATTAAGGCCTCTCAACCTCTGGAGGGTTATTAAGACCTATCAACCTCTGGAGGGTTATTAAGGCCTATCAACCTCTGGAGGGTTATTAAGGCCTATCAACCTCTGGAGGGTTATTAAGGCCTATCAACCTCTGGAGGGTTATTAAGGCCTATCAACCTCTGGAGGGTTATTAAGGCCTATCAACCTCTGGAGGGTTATTAAGGCCTATCAACCTCTGGAGGGTTATTAAGGCCTATCAACCTCTGGAAGGTTATTAAGGCCTATCAACCTCTGGAGGGTTATTAAGGCCTATCAACCTCTGGAGGGTTATTAAGGCCTATCAACCTCTGGAGGGTTATTAAGGCCTATCAACCTCTGGAGGGTTATTAGGGCCTATCAACCTCTGGAGGGTTATTAAGGCCTATCAACCTCTGGAGGGTTATTAAGACCTATCAACCTCTGGAGGGTTATTAAGACCTATCAACCTCTGGAGGGTTATTAAGACCTATCAACCTCTTGAGGGTTATTAAGGCCTATCAACCTCTGGAGGGTTATTAAGGCCTATCAACCTCTGGAGGGTTATTAAGACCTATCAACCTCTGGAGGGTTATTAAGACCTATCAACCTCTGGAGGGTTATTAAGGCCTATCAACCTCTGGAGGGTTATTAAGACCTATCAACCTCTGGAGGGTTATTAAGACCTATCAACCTCTGGAGGGTTATTAAGGCCTATCAACCTCTGGAGGGTTATTAAGGCCTATCAACCTCTGGAGGGTTATTAAGGCCTATCAACCTCTGGAGGGTTATTAAGGCCTATCAACCTCTGGAGGGTTATTAAGGCCTATCAACCTCTGGAGGGTTATTAAGACCTATCAACCTCTGGAGGGTTATTAAGACCTATCAACCTCTGGAGGGTTATTAAGGCCTATCAACCTCTGGAGGGTTATTAAGGCCTATCAACCTCTGGAGGGTTATTAAGGCCTATCAACCTCTGGAGGGTTATTAAGGCCTATCAACCTCTGGAGGGTTATTAAGGCCTATCAACCTCTGGAGGGTTATTAAGACCTATCAACCTCTGGAGGGTTATTAAGGCCTATCAACCTCTGGAGGGTTATTAAGGCCTATCAACCTCTGGAGGGTTATTAAGACCTATCAACCTCTGGAGGGTTATTAAGACCTATCAACCTCTGGAAGGTTATTAAGACCTATCAACCTCTGGAAGGTTATTAAGGCCTATCAACCTCTGGAGGGTTATTAAGGCCTATCAACCTCTGGAGGGTTATTAAGACCTATCAACCTCTGGAGGGTTATTAAGGCCTATCAACCTCTGGAGGGTTATTAAGGCCTATCAACCTCTGGAGGGTTATTAAGGCCTGTTAACAAATCACCATACAAATTACCTCTTCTTATGGAAGAAAAGTTATAAGTTAAATGACAATATAAATTCGATTTTTTATTTGTTTTGGGCGCCATTTTGAAATATAATGGAACAATTACACCAGAGTGTAAACACAGAAATGGCGGGAAGATATAGAAATGAATCCGCCATTCGTAAAGAAACGGGAATGGTACTACCAGGGGAAAGCGCCAAGCTATTACGACTATATAGCACTGGGTAGGGGTTAGGATAAGCATTTGGGATGGGACGGAGGGAAAGGAATGGTGCGCAACCACTTGTGGACGGTCGGGGGATTGAACGCCGACCTGCATGAAGCGAGACCGTCGCTCTACCGTCCACCCCAAGTGGCTAGACTGACAAACAGCTTCGTTTTTTTTTTCCCACGCAGCCCGCGGGCGTCGGGTCATAACAACACGGCGATCAATATTGGCGGCAAATTATTCCCAGCATTACTAACCAACTTCCGTCTCAATTTGGCGCGAAATCTTCCAGTGAGCAACTGGACGCACAGTGTTGCCAGATGTGTATTTTCCTACATCTATTTTATTGAAATGTGCCAAGATAATTTGTTTATTTATATTATTATATACTATATCGTATATAACTCCTACTTTAAACTTGTTAGCTTATGTTTTTTTAAAGCAACTGATGCGAGGTTCTTATTCTTGATATTATTAATAATTCATAGCGACAACCATTTGATGACGTCATTTCTCCGGAGTCACGTGACCCTCACGTGTCAGCGGTCAGTGCTGAAGACTTTCACTTGTTTTGCATGAATGGGCCGTCAGTCAGTTGTTTGCGGCCGCGCGTTCACTTATCATCAATTCTATACATGCTTCCAGTAACCGCGTACTGTGGTTATAAGCAAATTGCCACCCACTGGCAATTACTTAAGAGGATCGAAAGCTAAATGTGGCACTTTCGATAGACGCCGTGACCAGTAGCGGAAATTTGAATTTTTGAACGGCGATGAACGTTTGCAAATAGGGAGAGTCGCCATATATATGTCACACAAATTGCTAGGATTATATGTAGGTTTGCAAACATGCTAAGTAGCCTAGCTCCCAGCCTCCTAGGCACCTATGTTGGGGCAAGGGATTAGGGGAAATATATGTATATAGGAGGATGATGAGTTTAAATTTGAACAGCAATGTGATGTTTGATTTCCTTCAGTGCGTTGGGGGGAGTTAACTATCTCATATGTGGTCCACCTCTCTCTTATATGGGATCCAACTCTCTCTTATATGGGATCCAACTCTCTCCTACATGGGATCTAACTCTCTCTTACATGGGATCCAACTCTCTCTCTTACATGGGATCCAACTCTCTCTCTTATATGGGATCCAACTCTCTCTTATATGGGATCCAACTCTCTCCTACATGGGATCTAACTCTCTCTTACATGGGATCCAACTCTCTCTCTTATATGGGATCCAACTCTCTCTTATATGGGATCCAACTCTCTCCTACATGGGATCTAACTCTCTCTTACATGGGATCCAACTCTCTCTCTTACATGGGATCCAACTCTCTCTTACATGGGATCCAACTCTCTCTTACATGGGATCCAACTCTCTCTTACACGTGATCCAACTCTCTCTTACATGGGATCCAACTCTCTTACATGGGATCCAACTCTCTCTTATATGGGATCCAACTCTCTCTTACATGGGATCCAACTCTCTCTTACATGTGATCCAACTCTCTCTTACATGGGATCCAACTCTCTTACATGGGATCCAACTCTCTTACATGTGATCTCTCACTCCTTGTCCTCGTATCCATCCAGGTCGTATATTATAGTGAGACCGGCTGAGCGCTAACTATAGCAGCTCGTTAACCTAGCACTGGTAGTTTAGCAGGAGCGCCTCGCTAAATATAGCAGCTTTCGCTAACTAGCAAATCATAGGATCCTAAACTGGAAGGCTTAGCACCCGATTATAAATCTACATCTTACCACAGACTGGTTGATCTAGATCACTGTGGAAACCTTACTCAATGAATTTCAATGAATTTAGTTACGAGGTCAATCTGCTAACCTCTCCCCCCCCTAATTGGGGGTAGTTATGATAACTACCACCAAGATAACGTTCTATTATGATATATTGCTCGCAATGATCACTCTAACAAGGTGATTACTGATACACAGATTGTTGAAGCTCATGTGACAGCCCGGCCTTTAAACAAGGATCCAAAGTCCATTTCATCCACCCACCAAACCCCTCCCTGCTGTTTATGAATGAAAAACGGTTTACACACGACTCACAACTGATGACGTTCGAACACTTCCGGAACAAGTGCTTCACTGACGACTTGTGTTCGAACCACAACGCTGTAAATGCTTCACCCACGTACTACAAATACAAATAATCGCCAACAGAACCTAAACACCTAACCTAACCTATGTCTATATATGCACAATATGCTAATATATTATAATATTAATTTATATTTGAGAAAATTACTATTTCGAATGAACATCATGTTAAAATTGATGAATGAGCCTTTTGGGGTCGACCGCTGGATGGAATGGACTCGTTTTTTTATTATTATTATTTTCTACCACAGACGTGGCCAGACATTTACAATGCTAACCAGAATATATACATTTTCTTCTGTCCTCCATGGACAGGGTTAGAGATGGGTTAAACATATAGTTCAAGGGTTTATTGAACAATCAACCACAGAAGGTGATTCGGTGCTTTTAAAATGCTAAGCTAACCTACATACGTAAATACATAGATACACAGATTTACGTATGCCCTACATAAAGTGTTTGATGTGTCATTAATGTGCATTTACAAAGGTGAAATGCAATTCTGATCAGCTTCCATATATACTTTATACACATACATATACATACACACACACATATACGTACATATACATATATATACATACATATATACACACATGCATTCACATACATTTGTCTCTTTTACTCTGACAGGGTGAGATAGCTGACAGAGAAACTAGTGTGCAATTAAGCACTTAATCACTGAAGGTGATTAAGGTGCTTTTACAAGCTCAGGTTATATAATTACATCATATATATACATTGTATAATTGATACATTACATGGTCAATCTTGGGTACAAGTCCAATATATCATCAAGTGTTCCAGTACTCATATAGTAACTACACAGTTCAGCATACCTTAGCCCAGGAGGGCGAAAGTCAGTCAATATAGGACATTCTACAATATAATGTTCAAGAGAGTGCATGTTTTCTCTTTCACAAAGTTGACACATTGTGTACTCGACATTTGGGTTATGAGAAAGCTGCCAGATACGTCTATATCCCAGGCGTATTCTGGCCACTATAACATCACATTGCCGGGTTCTTGTTCTATTAGTCCCATATGTGAATGTCTCCTCACGATATCTATCATAATATTTAATGCTACAACTTTCAGGTCTTTGTGAATTTGTTAGGTCGGTGAGATTTTCATTAGATATTTGTTTAAGTATTCTCTTTGTCACTGCTAATGAAACACCCATATCAATTTGTACCACTGGTTTTCTGCAGGCTGACTTAGCAAGCATATCAACAGTGTCATGCCTTGAGATGCCAACATGTGATGGTATCCATAGGAATTTAATCTCAAATCTGTTTTCTTTAGCAGCTAAAACATTCATTCGAATATCACTGACTATTTTCTGGGTGTCACAACTATGTGCGTTCAGTGCCAGGAGTGCACTCTGCGAGTCACAGTATATAAGTCCACTGCCTTTGTCTTTAAAAAATTCAGTGGCAAGGTATATGCCTGCAAGTTCGGTTTGAGTTGTACTTGCCCAGTCATTGACGCGCTTCATTGCTGTATGTACGAGAGAAGATTGTTCAAATATGTTACATGCACATCCGGTACATCGTCCACCTTCTTCTACAGAGCCGTCGGTATAGCACTGATAAACATCGTTACCCATACTCTGAGTACTTTCAGTGATGCTTTTCAGTGTTAACTGTTTTAATAATGTAGAGTGCACACTATCTTTCTTGGGCGCATTTACAAAATCAACTGATAGATCCCAGTTATCCCATGGAGTAATTGGCTGATTAATCATTAGTCGAGTTGGGTACATATTTAATATTTTGATGGAGTTGGCTACCTTGTAGAACCAATATACATAATAAGATTTCGTTCTTCTTCTATAGACCTCAGGTGAGTGTAGCATATTAGAAAGTTTAGCTTGAAACTTCATGTGTTGTCTAGATCTACTCAATGCCTTCACGCCGAAAACTGTGCTAATAGACAAAATTCTCTCACTTATGGTAGGTAATTTTAACTCTGCTCTCACATTAACTATTCTCGTGGACTTTGGAGCCCCAAGGATGAGACGCATAGCTTCATTTTGCAAGGTTTCAAGAGATTTCAGCTCTTTGTCAGTATACAGTGTGAGATGTAGAGCATTGTAGTCAATCACAGAGCGTATAAATGATACATAAAACATTCTAGCAAGTCTCACGTTAAGTCCATGATTGACACCAACAAGGACCCGCAAGGGCTTTAATCTCTCCCAAAGTCTCCTCCTGAGAGACGAAAGGTACCCAGGGGCGTTAATGGTACCCAGGGTCGTTAATGGTACCCAGGGTCGTTAATGGGGACACCAAGGTATCTGTAAGACTGACCCAGCAGCCACTGGTACTGACCCAGCACCCACTGGTACTGACCCAGCACCCACTGGTACTGACCCAGCACCCACTGGTACTGACCCAGCACCCACTGGTCTGAGAACGAGTTGAACGTGAAATCATTCACTACCTTTCATATCAAAATTACCGTGCTGGGGTAAGGAAGGGAGGGGGTTTAATGAGGGAGGGGAAGGTAGATGATGTGTGAGAAGTGGGGAAGGGGGAGCATGGGGTTTGGGGAGGGAAGGGAGGGGGGGAAATGGGCAGGGAGTAGTGCTAGGGTAGGGGTAAGAGACCTAGCCGTGACGTCATCACCACCAGCTGTCAGATGTAAACAAAGGCGCTGAATCTGGGAAGCATTTTAGCGTAGACTTAATCATTTTCTGTGACCAACAGATTGTGGCGCAGCCGCTGTTTATGGCGGTAGACTGACTGCTACGAGGGGGTGGGGGGCGTTAAGGGGGGTTATATAATAGGGGGGCAATTACTGACGCGGCTCTAACAGTCCCTAATTGATTGTTGCATTGTTTATGGTGAGATAATTATAGTGATTAGCTCAGTCGTTACATCTTGCGACAGACCACTGCAGGAACTGTGTACTGAGTTAGGGGAGGCTACTGTGAAGAGTAGAAGCGATTGGGGAGGGAGTAGTGGTACGTGTAACACACCATACTGACCTAACAGTGCTTGGCTGATAGCTAGAGTGAGCTCCAGCTATTGTGTCCC
Organism: Procambarus clarkii; assembly: GCF_040958095.1. Lineage (NCBI taxonomy): Eukaryota > Metazoa > Arthropoda > Malacostraca > Decapoda > Cambaridae > Procambarus > Procambarus clarkii. The sequence continues at coordinate 13,241,950 of NC_091239.1, read as the reverse complement.
GCCTTGTGATCCTCGTTATTCCCGGGACAATTTGCTAGCATTACTGACGTTCGAATTGCCTGTTGTGTCTGGCATTACAGGTGCAGATGGAGGTGGCTTCCACAACCTCCTCTTTCATTAAATATTTAGTATATTCGATCACTAGTATAGATGTATAATACATTTGCCATCAGGACGAATTGTAGTAGTGGTGAGTATTGTGGTGGTTGTGGTGGTAGTGTTGGTAGTGGTGGTAGTGGTGATAGTGGTGATAGTGGTGGTAGTGGTGGTAATGGTTGTAAAAGTAACGGAAACAACACTACAAAGAAATCCCATTAACTTGATGTATCAGTGATAAAATCAATAGGAGCCATGAACAGGACTCGAACCTATGGGCTGAGTACTTCCAAGCACACGCCTTAGACCACTGCACCATGACATGCTCAGAAGCAATTCAACCGGGGATTCAACTGAATCCATTCTAAGGGGGTCCTGTGGCTTCAACTGAAGCCACAGGACTCTTGGAGGATTCCATACACCATACACCACCCCTGGTACACCATACACCACCCCTGGTACACCATACACCACCCCTGGTACACCATACACCACCCCTGGTACACCACCAGGCCTGGTATACCACCACCACCCCTGGTACACCATACACCACCCCTGGTACACCATACACCACCCCTGGTACACCATACACCACCCCTGGTACACCACCAGGCCTGGTATACCACCACCACCCCTGGTACACCATACACCACCCCTGGTACACCATACACCACCCCTGGTACACCATACACCACCCCTGGTACACCACCAGGCCTGGTATACCACCACCACCCCTGGTACACCATACACCACCCCTGGTACACCATACACCACCCCTGGTACACCATACACCACCCCTGGTACACCACCACCCCTGGTACACCATACACCACCCCTGGTACACCATACACCACCCCTGGTACACCACCAGGCCTGGTATACCACCACCACCCCTGGTACACCATACACCACCCCTGGTACACCATACACCACCCCTGGTACACCATACACCACCCCTGGTACACCACCACCCCTGGTACACCATACACCACCCCTGGTACACCATACACCACCCCTGGTACACCACCAGGCCTGGTATACCACCACCACCCCTGGTACAATACCACTGGTACCAGACCTTTGTCCTCCACCGTCACAGATTTCGATAATTGCAATGATTAAGGAAACATATGTAGGGGATGAGAGGGAGGGGAACAGAGAGGGAGGGAAGGAGGGAAGGGTAACAGAGGGAGGGAGCAAGCGAGGAA
>NC_091239.1:13165646-13238146 GCF_040958095.1 Procambarus clarkii | reverse complement strand
TTGTTTACGCGCGGGGGGGAAGTCCTTATACCCGGGTCGTGTGGCGGCATTAATCAGGTTATGGGAGGGTAATTCTATGGCTAATTACAACCAAACGGGTTAACACCATCGGATTGTTTGCCATTACGGTATGTCAAATTTAGTTAGCGCTCAAAGGCAACAAATGGCTAGGCAGTTTCTCGTTGTATTGTGCCATTAAGAGGGGTTGAGTGTCGGAGAATAGGGCGGTTACAACACGAATCCAACAGGATCAGTTTCTGTGAACGTGTGATCAATGCCAAGCTGTTTCCTGCCTATTTGTCTGGCGTATGCAAGGATGTTTGACACTTAAAAACTGCTTCTGTTTCATGTGTATTCCGTCAATAACTGCTTTGTTATTTTATTATGTTTAGGCTACATACACAAGTTCGAATAAAACAGAATATGTAGAATTATCATTGTTTACCGTGATCTGTTATAAATGTATAAAGGAGTGGTAGGTGAAGACAATATATATATGTATATATATATATATATATATATATATATATATATATATATATATATATATATATATATATATATATATATATATATATATATATATATATATATATATATATATATATATATATATATGACAAAAATGGTGAAATCAATAATTCTAGCACAAATCTCTATTTTCCTTACATTTTTCTTCACTTGAGAAGGACAACATTGCTAACATTGTCAAAAACAAAGTAGCAAAGTAGGAATAATTTAAAAAAACCGAGGTGGCACGGGCACGAATAACCCGTTAATTACAAAATTGATTGATGAAGAAGCCACCCAAGAGGTGGCCAAGCGTAGTCCGTAAGCTTAGCATGTTGGGTAAGCTGAGATAGGTACTCGGGTAGATTGTTGTTGTTGTTGTTATAGAGTCAGCTACTCGGAACAAGTTCCAAGTAGCACGGGCTATGGTGAGCCCGTAACTTACCTGGCACAGGAGCGGGGCAAGAAGCACGGGCTATGGTGAGCCTCGTGGACAGATGTCTCCCGTCTGTGGTAGATTGGTGATTGATTGATGAAGATTAAGCCACCCAACAGGTGGCACGGGCATGAATAGCCCGTAAGTGGTGGCCCTTTCGAGCCATTACCAGTATCAAAAGATGATACTGGAGATCTGTGGAGGCGCAACTGCACCCTGCGTGACGGGAGATGTCTCCCGGACCAAGTGGTGACCAGATGGTGTAGATTGGTGAAGATGGAGGTTAATTAAGTAGGTCCAAGCTGTGATGGTCAGGCGAAGCGATTGGGCAGTGTTTCATTTGTTGTGACCGTCCATTGGTTTAGATCTAAGCCGCAGTTTTGGTAGTTAACTTGACCTAACTTAGCAACTTGAACAGAAACCTAACTTAATCTAACTTTGCCTAAGTACCCCTCTCATAATATTGCCGTTTTCTATGCATCAGCCTTGGGAGGTTAGGTATAGGTTGTTTGGGTTCGTGCGCTTCTGATTGGACAAAACAGTTGTATTTGTTACGTTTCTGGTGGGACCAAAGTGTGCCAGCAGTCACGTGACCTGCCGCACGCGCGTGTATACCAACATCAAGATCCCCCGCACGCAAACATGGGGTATGTGGCCTCTAGTGTGTATATGTCCGAGGGTCATAGAGCGCCTCTGAGGCAGAGATAAGTGTCGGCTGCTGTTGACAGGACTATACGGTGAAGCTGAGATTGCTCTGTCTCTCTCTCTCTCTGTCTCTCTGTCTCTGTCTGTCTGTCTGTCTGTCTGTCTGTCTGTCTGTCTGTCTGTCTCTCTGTCTCTCTCTCTCTCTCTCTCTCTCTCTCTCTCTCTCTCTCTCTCTCTCTCTCTCTCTCTCTCTCTCTCTCTCTCTCTCTCTCTCTCTCTCTCTCTCTCTCTCTCTCTCTCTCTCTCTCTCTCTCTCCTGGTCGATTTCTAAGCTAGAATGGTCGCCGGCTGAGGTGGTCTTTGACTCGGGTAGTCGTTGGACAAGAGTGGTCGATCCGGCGAGGTCGACTTAACGGGGTGGATGAGACAGACAGACAGACAGAGTGGCGCATCCTCCCCCCACCCCCCCTCCCTCTCTCGTGTTTTCAATAGCTTTCAAATTCGTCTCATAATTTTCAGTTTATTGAAGTCACGCATAATAGGATTATTCTGGGATGCTCTTCAGCCTGTTTGACACGCCTTCAGCTGTCGTTAGGAGGTAGTCCCATTTACACAACTACTTACGAAACCTGTACATCTTTCCTCATGTGTCCTTCACCTGCTTCTTCATCTTCCTCATTTTTCTGTACCTCCTCATCATTTTCTCTTTCCGTGACGGGGTTTCCCGCTTTCTATTTTCACTTTTTTGGTCTTGCCGCGTTTTCCCGTTTTCTAATCCTATTCCCTCCTCGTCTCTTTGTCGCATCCTGCTCCTCTCCCTCCTGTCCCGTGGACAGGAGGGACGGGTATAGGAGGCCGGAACGGGTACGGAAGAGGTACTCCCGTAGTCATCACTCGTGTTGGGGCCCTGCGGTGTGAAAGTTCTTTGTAATGGTGAAGTCCTTCAGGCTACCCTCAACGCCCTTTTCTCTCCTCTTCCATTCTGTCCCACTTTGGCCTCTGTCTCCTTCCCCCCTCTCTCCTCCTCTGTCCCATACCGCACCCACGTTCATCTGTCCACGTGGGCGTGTCCGCAGCCATGATCCATGGGCTGGAATTGACAGGCAAGAAAATAATGAAATACGCGAACGCGCATTAAATGGAAAATTGAAACTTGAAAACAACACGAATAACTGAAAATTTAGAAAAGATGGACCAATAAAATTACCCTTCTTAAGAGATTAAGAGGTTATATATGTATATATAACGAATTATATATTAATTATATATGTTTAAGAGGTTATATATATACATAAACGAATTATTTAACAGAAAAAGAAAACGGACAAACTGTATCGGAACATAAGCGCTCAGCTGACAAATATCTCTACACTCTCTAACATCATTACATCCTTCTCTTCAGCCACTAAGCCAATCCGGACAGATTAAACGCCAATCACTGAACCCCCTGTTTGGCTAATTGCTGAACTACCGGCCAATCCACAGTGTTACCAGAAAATCCCTTTGTCAACACAGCTGCTACCCCTCAACTGAGTGGCGGTGGCAGGTCGCTTTCAGGCGACGGGGGACTGGCTACACTGTCTCGATTGGCGCGTACATTTACACAACTACTTACGAAACCTGTACATCTTTCCCCACAATCATGGCGGCTTTGTTTACATGTATTAGTTTCCGAGCTCGGAAGCGCTGTGAGGTTGTTTATGACAATAATAACTTTGGGGTTGTGACGTTTACGAGCGCGTAAATTGTTTAGTGATTGTAAAAAACGCCGAAATGATTAAGGAAAGATGTAGAGGTTTCGTATGGGATTAGGAAGTTGGTTGGTTGTTGATAGTTTCTCGGTGTTGGGCTGGTGCAAGTCAAGTTCCTGCACACTCCCAAGAAAGTCATGAACCTGTACACTCCCAAGAACAGTGATGAACCTGTACACTCCCAAGAACAGACCACGAACCTGTACACTCCCAAGAACAGACCACGAACCTGTACACTCCCAAGAACAGGCAAGAGGTGTACAAAACATGGTAACTAGTAATAGCCAAGAATATGGTGTTCCAGGCCTCCTCTGAGACACAATACGAGGCTACACGTATAACAGAATGTTTATATAGTAACAGTAAGAATAGTAAGAAAATTAAGAATGATAGGACTAGTAAAAATCATTTTTCAAATCATTTTTTGAAGTAATGAAAATAAAATAATTTGGTCAAGTTCAATATATTCTTTCCTCACTCTCTCACTCTCACTTTCTCACTTTCTCACTCTCTCACTTTCTCACTCTCTCACTCCTCACTCTCTCACTGTCTCACTCCTCACTCTCTCACTCTCTCACCCCTCACTCTCTCACTCCTCACTCTCTCACTCCTCACTCTCTCACTCTCTCACTCCTCACTCTCTCACCCCTCACTCTCTCACCTCACAGTTCCTACCTCTCCTTATTCTTCAACTCACATTCCTCACCACCTCATTCCTCACTCCTCCTGCTCCCTCACTCCTCAGTGAACACCCCCCCCCCCACCCCTCACCCGTCCCCCCCCCCCCCCCCAAGGTCGGTACAGCTGCCCACGCAGACAATATTGGCCCACTGTTATAATAGATATTTTATGCAAATATCTTCATGAACACACGTGGGATGGTGGCTATTGGGTGGTGTGAGGGGGGAGGGGTGGTGGTTGTGGTGGTGGTGGGGGGGGGGGTAGTTGTGGTTGTGGTGGTGGTGGTAGTCGTGATGGTGGTAGTGGTAATGGGGATGCTGGTGGTGGTAGTGGTGGTTAGAATTCATTCAATTCTAAATGAATTGTGGGGTTCAGTCCCTGAGCCCATTATGTGCCTCTGTAAACCTTTCCACTACCGCCCACAAGATGGGTATGGGGTGCATAATAAGTGACTTAAGCTGCAACCCATCCTCCGAATTGACAGTACGATTTAATACAAAGTGTAATAAGTACACTTTCTTACTGTCATAAACAGTACATAATTGCACTTATGGGGCTGTTACATTTATCCAACTCCCTCCCCCGATTTAATTAATTCTTCTCGTTTTCTGTTAAGACATTCAGAATTTTAGGATGACGTTTTCAATTTCAAATTGCTACACACAAGTTTTAAATATCAGGAATTTCTTTTTCAGGTTTATTAAACAGTATAGATTTATAGAAAATTTTAAAATATCCTGAGTTACTTTACAATTTATTGATATATTTTAGTTTTGTTTTATTAGTTTTATAAAACTGTAATATCAATATAGCTATAGGTTAAGTACTAATTGTAATTAAGAAGCAATAAAATTATTATCTTCAAAAACAAAGACGGTTAGGTGAGGTTTTCTATTCAGTTTTTCAGGGAAACTCAAATATTCACAATATATTTGACTACGATTTAATACTAAGTGAAAATAAGTACAATTCCTAACTGCTATGAATAGTACATAATTGCACTTATTTGTCTTCTACCCCATTTATGGAGGACGGACTGTAAACTAACAACGCTTTCCATAAAACTATTTCAAAATCCACTATCTCTTTTTAATGGCAAAATTTAGCCATTTTGTGTAACAACTGTTATAATCTCTTTAATAATCATAGTAACCGAAATATTCATATTTTTTATATAGAAGAGATGAAAGAGAAAGCCATAAGGTAGATCTGTGTGTCGCTTCTGAAGACGTCAGTAAGGAGACGGACTTTTAGCAAATACCTTCCTGTGATTGGCTGTTGCTGGGAATGCCAACACTCTTTCTATAATTTAAATTTAAACTAAGAAATACGTCTTTTTGCACAACAATATCTTTATTTCAAACACAACCTCTTCGTTTTGTACAAGACAGACATTTCCATCTAACTGAATAATTGAGTCCAATAAGAGAACGGAGCATTGTATCATTAATATTATTCGCGTCAGGCAACCCCCACTGATGACGTCACAAGCTAGGTAGCCAGCCCATGTTTCTGTAACACTCGTTACATCCTGCAGTATTTATTTATCACTTTATTAATGCTTTTGAATACTTAACCCTTCACTTTTTAGGTAGATTAAAGTTGAAGCAGAATATCATAAGCAAGGATGGTGTGCTGAATAAAGATGAATTATTAAGTGGATGGAGCCTTTAGCTGATCCCTTCCTGTGATTGGCTGTTGAGTGAATGTCAACAAAGATATGCCATTTATTATGCACCCCATACCATCTGTGGGCGGAGCTAGGAACCTCCTACCCGAGCCCAACAACCCGCCTTATGGGTTGCTGTTTGGCTATTTATAGTGCGTTGGAAAAAAAAGAGATGGCGCTAGTTGTATTTTGTGGGGTAATTTGTTATAAGTGTAATTTGATGTCAACAGATGGCGTAAGCTGTATCTTATGGCCACTATTGACCTGCCAGTTGATAGTGTTCTCTTCTGCCGACAGATGGCATCAGCTGTATCATTATTACTTCCGAATTCCTTTTAAACACTGATCCACAAATCCCGTAGCTTATGATAAGGTTTTATACTATTCTGGTATTAGATAACAATTAATTTTCTTTTATCTACTGTTGAGAATATCATTATATAACGTCTGGTTAGGATGTACTGTTCTCTGTTGAGATGGCCGTAATATTATTAAAACAACAAATGATGCATAAAATAACAGCATTTCACACCAAAAAACTTTAATATATTGAAATTTGGTAGTGAATTCCAGTCTAGGAATCTCCTATGACGAAACTGTACTGTGTTCGCTTTAGCCGGGCATACTGTATATAATAGTTAATGATAAATCATTGTGTAGGGGGACAGGCAGCCAGTGTATATATACAAGTTAGGCTTATACCGGTCCCACAAAGGTGGAACTATGGAGTAAGACTGGGTGCTGCCGGGGCTGAACTTTATCACTCTTACAAGCACAAGTTTTTGTTCAATAATAAATAAATAAATGTTTATTCAGGTAAGGTACATACATACAAGAGGTTATACAAAAATTTATAAATTTATAGATAGAGCTAGTACATACAATGCCTAAAGCCACTATTACGCAAAGTGTTTCAGGCAGGAAAAACACTAAGACTAAAACTTAATACTAACTTAGAGTGCAGACCGCTTATCACATGCCTCTGTATGAATAACCATCCTGTGTGATGTGGATTTTTTAGCATCACCTAGTTAGCTTTTTTGACACACTGTATTCCACTTCATATAGTCTAGGGCAGCTGCACTAATGCACATGTACCTCATATCTTAATAAAAAAAAAAATTAAAGTATAAATTGTGTTGAGAAAAAATGAAAAGAAGGAAACATGGCAGAAAAAAGCAAAAACACAATTTGGTCAACAAACAGCATTGTTTAAAATCGTAGACATGGGTTGACATTTAGGGGTGAGGTAGGTTACAGGGAGTTAATTAGGTGGTACTTAGTTTTTATCTTAAACTGGTTGGGAGAGGTACAGTCTTTAACATGGTTGGGAAGGTCATTCCACATTCTGGGTCCCTTGATTTGTAGAGCATTTCTAGTTTGACTAAGTCGTACTCTTGGAATATCAAATAGGTATTTGTTTCTGGTGTGGTGCTCATGGGTTCTGTTACAACCTTCTAGGAAGCTTTTAAGGTCAGAATTGACTTTACAGTTCAGAGTTTTATATATATATATATATATATATATATATATATATATATATATATATATATATATATATATATATATATATATATATGTCGTACCTAGTAGCCAGAACTCACTTCTGAGCCTACTATGCAAGGCCCGATTTGCCTAATAAGCCAAGTTTTCATGAATTAATTGCTTTTCGACTACCTAACCAACCTAACCTAACCTAACCTAACTTTTTCGGCTACCTAACCTAACCTAACCTATAAAGATAGGTTAGGTTAGGTTAGGTAGGGTTGGTTAGGTTCGGTCATATATCTATGTTAATTTTAACTCCAATAAAAAAAAATTGACCTCTTACATAATGAAATGGGTTGCTTTATCATTTCATAAGAAAAAAATTAGAGAAAATATATTAATTCATGAAAACTTGGCTTATTAGGCAAATCGGGCCTTGCATTGTAGGCTGAAAAGTGAGTTCTGGCTACTAGGTACGACATATATATATATATATATATATATATATATATATATATATATATATATATATATATATATATATATATATATATATATATATATATATATATATAATACACATGAGAGAATGTGCAGTGACTTAATATCTAACATATTCAGAGATTTGAGTAAGGGTACCGAGTGATGTCTGGGGCCAGAGTTGGATATTGTCCTAATAGCAGCTTTGTGTTGAGTAATTAGAGGACGTAAATGATTTTGGGTAGTAGAGCCCCAAGCACAAATACCATAGTTGAGATAAGGATAGATAAGGGAGTAATAGAGAGTCACCAGAGCAGGGCGGGGTACATAATATCTGATCTTAGAAAGAATGTCAACAGTTTTTGAAACTTTTTTTGATATATTTAGAATGTGTCCCTGGAAATTCAGCTTGTGGTCAATGAGAACGCCAAGTAATTTGTCATCTACTTTGTTACAAATTTGGGTATTGTTAATCCTGAGATTTATTTGATTTGAGGATTTATTGCCAAACAAAATATAGAAAGTTTTGTCAATATTGAGGGTGAGTTTGTTGGCAGTTAGCCAGTGATGGACTTTATTTAGCTCAGTATTCACTGTGACATTTAGAGCAAGGGGGTCAGGACTGGAGTAAATGAAGGTCGTGTCGTCAGCAAATAGAATTGGTTTGAGGTGTTGGGAGGCATTTGGAAGGTCATTAATGTAGATGAGAAAGAGGAGAGGGCCAAGTATGCTGCCCTGAGGAACACCAATGTTGATGGGTAGGGTGGAAGAAATTGAATTATTCACAGAAACATATTGGAGCCTGTCAGTAAGGTAAGATTTGAGGTAATGCAGGGAGTGTCCTCTGACTCCATAATGATGTAATTTAAGAAGAAGGTTTTGGTGGCTGACAGTGTCAAAAGCCTTACTCAGGTCCACAAATAACCCAACAGGGAAATAATTTTTATCAAGAGCTGCATGTATCAAGTTAATCATACAAATAAGTGCATCGTTAGTGCTTTTTGGGGTCTGAAGCCATAATGGTCGACATAGTCAGAAACCTGATACTGTTTACAACATACGTGAGACTTATCATCGAACATGCAGCGTCGGCGACGAATCTCAACCTTATTGACTAATATGAAGATATATGCAGCCACTGTATTAACCATATGATAACTGGTAGCTGAAGTTTAACCCTACCAGTACATTAAAATGAGTACACACAAACACACACACACACAGGGGGGCCTCGTAGCCTGGTTGATAGCGCGCAGGACTCGTAATTCTGTGGCGCGGGTTCGATTCCCGCACGAGGCAGAAACAAATGGGCAAAGTTTCTTTCACCCTGAATGCCCCTGTTACCTAGTAGTAAATAGGTACCTGGGAGTTAGTCAGCTGTCACGGGCTGCTTCCTGGGGGTGGAGGCCTGGTCGAGGACCGGGCCGCGGGGACACTAAAGCCCCGAAATCATCTCAAGATAACCTCAAGATAACCACATATAAGACAGCAATGATCACAATGGTAAAGATGTTCAGATTGGGTACATTTAGAGTATATAAACATTGGCAATCTAATTCTAAAAGAAAAATAGATTTTAAATGAAATAATTCAGTATTATCCAGCTAATGCCGCCGACATTAGGAATTGATTAGAGAGAAAGGAAAAATTTGAAGCTGAACCCACCAAACACACACCGAAACTACGACGTTGGTACAACGTTCGAGCAAGTTTTAACACCTCCTAACCAGTTATAACAACCAATATAGCAAGTTGTAACAACGTTCTAATACGTCATAAACACGTGAAGCCAAGATGTAACAACTTTATTTCAAGTTGTAACAAGCGGAAAATAGAGACAGTTTCGGTTTGTGTTTCCAGGGAATCCTATTGATTGGAAGTGGAATTCTAGGAATTTTGTTAATCTTGGAATATCATAGTTATTCAATAAGGAATTATGTCTAACCTAATCATATCATGGAGCAGATATTCACTAGGAATGTCAGGCATAACACACACGGTCATAAATAATGTCAACAAACCAATATTCATAAAACTAGAGATGCGCTCGATTCCCCGATAACCCCCGAGAATTTGATAAGCCCAGAGGAGCAATTGAGGTCCCTAGCGAGTATTGAATTAATCAAATTATGCAATCAATGACCAAATCACTCTATTATACAACCTGAAAAGGACTTAATCTATCCGCCACTTTATACAACAAATTAAAATTTACTATATAATTTTTATTATTTTTGATAAATAGTAAAGAGACAGAAATTATATATCTTTGACTTTACTTCAGTTTAGTTACTCCCATAGCACGAAAATATTTGGAACCGTCCGATGAACACTGAGACCCGGGATGAATAGGCTATGAATAGAATTTGTGTCATGTCACGCTTGTAATTGGTCAAAAGTAATGGGTCACCTCAGCCGGTGGGGGGTGATGGTCCCAACGGGAGGTTCTCTTGTCGTGTCATTAGACATGCTTCTGTTTTACCGATGAAAATGGTTGAGAAATGAGCGATATGAGCCGTATTTAACAGCTCCAGCTGGTTGAGGCGGCTGCTCGGTGATATCGTTCTCATTTTCATTGGTTATCAGGTGGTTATCGCGTTGTTGTAGTTCTCCAGTGAAGGATTACATCCTATTTTCATCATTTTTCGTAAAATGGGTGTTGGTATTGGCCGCCCTGGAGCCCTGAGGACAAAAACAGTTCGAGTATTGGTGTCAGGTCGGCGGTGGTGTCCACCCCAAGCCCTCTGGCGGCATGAATGAGAGTTAAAGTGCCCCTAAAGGAACGGTTGCCGAGATTATAAATATAAAACGCGCGCGGCCACACATAAAACGACATTCCCAGTCAATAATAAAAGTAATAAATAACATCGACTACAATAGATCTCTGATGTTGTGGAAAATTGGCCAGCTCGTGGGTGCGGGCCGCCGACGTCGACCAATAGAACGCTGCCTCTCAGTCCGGGCCCCGGCTATCAACCAATAGCGTGCGTTCCTGGCGCCCGCGCTTTCCCGCCAACCAATAGCAGATCACCTTCTTACCCGCGCGCATCGCCAACCAATAGCACTCTGCCTTTCTTCCCCGGCTAGGAACGTCAATGTAAACACAACTGAAGGAGTTTGCCGAGAAAAATGCTTGTTGCGTCACTCCTGGAGTTTGATTATAATAGGTTTGAAGAACGACGTGTCTATTATGATTTAAGAGTTTGTCTGTGCGAGCCTGCCGGTAAATGGATGAAATATTGCTTACATCACTCGACATAAACAGCGGCCATAGAGCTACTTCCCACAGCGCCGCGCCCCAGCCAATATATACAACCCAACTCTCAAAAGAATATATGTCACAACACATGTTTTACAACTACTAGGATCTCAAATAAATAATAGATATACACAATAAGAGACGCTAAAGAAGAGTAAAACAGGAATCTCAAAGAGATAAGAAGAGAGAACTAAGACTGACCACAAGAGGAATGGTTATAGAAGGTAAACAGAGAGGCAGAGAATGCAAAGAGGGAAAGGAAAGTGACACGAAGGGAGGGGTAAGGGAAGAAGAATGGAAGAAGAGGGAGAGAGAGAGGGAGGGATAAGAGGAGCGTGGATAATCCACATACCCCCCACACAAATTCACCCGCGCCAGGGTCCCTACGTAATGAAATTTTTGTGTCAATTTGTAAGTGGGATTCCTTTCAATAAAGAAATATTTCGTTCCAGTTTGAAAATGGATTTATAGGACAAATTAATGAGTTCTATTGAGGTGTCTATCCTGTGCATGAAAGGGAATTGGATGAGTTGAAGGACATACGGGATGGGAATGGAATTGGGGTAGTAGAGGAGTTAGTGAGTTTGTTGTACTGTGCAGTGGGCAGCGGCAGGTACTGTGTACTGGGCAGCAGCAGCGGCAGTACTGTGCACTGGGCAGCGGCAGGTACTGTGGACTGGGCAGCGGCAGGTACTGTGTACTGGGCAGCGGCAGGTACTGTGCAGTGGGCAACGGCAGGTACTGTGTACTGGGCAGCAGCAGCGGCAGTACTGTGCACTGGACAGCGGCAGGTACTGTACACTGGGCAGCTGCTGCGGCAGTACTGTGCACTGGGCAGCTGCTGCGGCAGTACTGTGCACTGGGCAGCGGCAGGTACTGTGCACTGGACAGCGGCAGGTACTGTGTACTGGGCAGCGGCAGGTACTGTGCAGTGGGCAGCGGCAGGTACTGTGCACTGGACAGCGGCAGGTACTGTGCACTGGGCAACGGCAGGTACTGTGCACTGGACAGCGGCAGGTACTGTGCACTGGGCAGCTGCTGCGGTAGGTACTGTGTACTGGGCAGCATCAGGTACTGTGCACTGGGCAGCGGCAGGTACTGTGCACTGGGCAGCTGCTGCGGCAGGTACTGTGTACTGGGCAGCAGCAGCGGCAGGTACTGTGTACTGGGCAGCTGCTGCGGCAGGTACTGTGTACTGGGCAGCATCAGGTACTGTGCACTGGGCAGCGGCAGGTACTGTGCACTGGGCAGCGGCAGGTACTGTGCACTGGACAGCGGCAGGTACTGTGCACTGGAACAAGAAACTGTTCAGTCATAAAATTCTTCCAACAAGGTGCTACAAGTACGAATAGAGGACACCAAAGGTGCTAGAAGTACAAATAGAGGACACCAGAGGTGCTAGAAGTACAAATAGAGGACACCAGAGGTGCTACAAGTACAAACAGAGGACACCAAAGGTGCTACAAGTACAAACAGAGGACACCAAAGGTGCTACAAGTACAAATAGAGGACACCAGAGGTGCTACAAGTACAAACAGAGGACACCAAAGGTGCTACAAGTACAAACAGAGGACACCAAAGGTGCTACAAGTACAAACAGAGGACACCAAAGATGCTACAAGTCCAATTCTAAACAAGTTACCGCTGCCTCGTCACTGTAAATGCACTATAAGCTAACACAAACAGCCTCCCTGATCAAACAAAAAAAAATCCAGTCTCCTCCCCCCCCACACAAGCCCAACTGACTAGAGCAACTCTCAAAATCGTCATCAGGTAAATTACAGGTAAGTGTATCTCCAAGTACGGACAGGAGATGAGATAATGAGATGAGATGAGAGTGGTAATGAGGGAGGCTGGAGATAGCCGGGAAGATAATGATGCTTTGGAGATAAGATGAAAGGATGCCGCTCATCTTAATGACCCAACGGATGCTGCTCTGAAGCTCTTGCATAGTAATCAGTAACTCATTAGTCATATCAGTCACTTAGATCACTTTAGATGCTATTGGGAGGATTAATTCATGTTTTCCTTTAGCTTAATCCGTCGATTTGTTGACAGATTCGAGCAATCTAGCGGATTAGACGGATTCGAATAAGCTTTTGCAATTGGAACGTGTTAATTAAGATTAGAGCATTGTATTAATCACTGTGCTATTGGCCTCGATGGGTTAGGGGGGTTGTTTGGGTTCGTAAGTGTCTGGCTAGGCACAACAGTCGCATTTTTGACGGAGTGGTCAATGGTGAGGCTAGGCTGGGCTAACGAGGCTGTTCAGGAACAGGTAGGCTGTTTGGTCATTCAGGGTCCCTGTGGGCCAGCTACCGTCCTTTCACACGATGCGTCCCACAACAGTTTGATAACTCCCTCCTTCCCAGGGAGCCGGTCGGCCGAGCGGACAGCACGCTGGACTTGTGATCCTGTGGTCCCGGGTTCGATCCCGGGCGCCGGTGAGAAACAATGGGCAGAGTTTCTTTCACCCTATGCCCCTGTTACCTAGCAGTAAAATAGGTACCTGGGTGTTAGTCAGCTGTCACGGGCTGCTTCCTGGGGGTGGAGGCCTGGTCGAGGACCGGGCCGCGGGGACACTAAAGCCCCGAAATCATCTCAAGATAACCACGTATCACCCCAACCACTTGTGCTGGACGGTAGAGCGACGGTCTCGCTTCATGCAGGTCGGCGTTCAATCCCCGACCGTCCACAAGTGGTTGGGGCACCATTCCTTCCCTCCGTCCCATCCCAAATCCTTATCCTGACCCCCTTCACAGTGCTATATAGTCGTAATGGCTTGGGGGTTTCCCCCTGATAATTCCCTTCCCCCCCCCCGGGCACGTATTTATTTCTGGGTAAACAGAGGCATTAGGTGAAATAAAACGTCTCGTCCTGCTCAGGGATCCTTCGGTTGCAAGCTGATTACGCAGACTACTGTGCTATAGAATGTTGTTGTTGTTGTTTAAGATTAGCTACTTGGAACAAAACGTTCCAGGTAGCACGGACTATGGTGATCCCGTAGTTCTATAGTTAGTAGGTGCTATAGGACATCCTGCGTGCTCTTATACTTACCTAGTTGTGCTTGCGGGGGTTGAGCTCTGGCTCTTTGGTCCCGCCTCTCAACTGTCAATCAACAGGTGTACAGGTTCCTGAGCCTATTGGGCTCTATCATATCTACACTTGAAACTGTGTATGGAGTCAGCCTCCACCACATCACTGCCTAATGCATTCTGTCAACCACTCTGACACTGAAAATGTTCTTTCTAACGTCTCTGTGGCTCATTTGGGTACTCAGTCTCCACCTGTGTCCCCTTATTCGCGTCCCACCAGTGTTGAATAGTTTATCCTTGTTTACCCGGTCGATTCCCCTGAGGATTTTGTAGGTTGTGATCACGTCTCCCCTTACTCTTCTGTCTTCCAGTGTCGTAAGGTGCATTTCCCGCAGCCTTTCCTCGTAACTCATGCCTCTTAGTTCTGGGACTAGTCTAGTGGCATTCGCGTCCCACCAGTGTTAAATAATCCATCCTTGTCAATTCCCCTGAGAATTTTGTATGTGGTGAGCATGTCTCCCCAAGCTCTTTTTGTCTTCCAGCGAAGTGAGGATCAGGAAGGGCCCAACAGGTGTCGTTTCTTAATGAGGCTATAAATAATTTTTAATTGATAAAAAACAGTAAGGTAAAGCTTCCTTTATTATCACCTGTCCACTCACTGTGGGTGTGTGTGTTGGCCGCTGCTGTCTGTTCCAGTAGACTGTTTGGTCTGTAACTCTGCACCGTGTTAGAGAATGATCCAGTAGACTGTTTGGTCTGTAACTCTGCACCGTGTTAGAGAATGATCCAGTAGACTGTTTGGTCTGTAACTCTGCACCGTGTTAGAGAATGATCCAGCAGACTGTTTGGTCTGTAACTCTGCACCGTCTTAGAGAATGATCCAGCAGACTGTTTGGTCTGTAACTCTGCACCGTCTTAGAGAATGATCCAGCAGACTGTTTGGTCTGAAGGAAGAGATGGAACAGGAAGACATGGAAGAGGAGGAGAAAGGAGGGAGGGAATAATCAGGGGAAAGCGCCAAGCCATTAAGATTTTTTTTTTAGCACTTAGAGGAAGCAAAAAAAGACGGATAAATAATACAATAAACATATAACTAAACACACAGGATGAGAAGAGAGAAAATAAAGAAGGAACAAGACGAGGAGGAGAAGCGAAGAACAAGGAACAGACAAACAAGGAGAACAAGGAAACTAACAAACACAGAACACTCGAGATTCAAGAACATCAGATAATGAATCTCACGAATAGAAACAAACAAACTAGAACAATGAACAAAGAAGAGAACAAGATTAATAACAAGAACAGGAACAGTGTGTGTGTGTGTGTGTGTGTGTGTGTGTGTGTGTGTGTGTGTGTGTGTGTGTGTGTGTGTGTGTGTGTGTGTGTGTGTGTGTGTGTTTGTGTGTGTGTGTGTGTGTGTGTGTGTGTGTGTGTGTGTGTGTGTGTGTGTGTGTGTGTGTGTGTGTGTGTGTGTGTGTGTGTGTGTCTGTGTGTGTGTGTGTGTGTGTGTGTGTGTGTGTGTGTGTGTGTGTGAGTGTGTGTGTATGTGTGTGTGTGTGTGTGTGTGTGTGTGTGTGTGTGTGTGTGTGTGTGTGTGTGTGTAGTTAGGTGGTTCGGTAGTTAACTGGCGTGGTTTAGGGGGGGGGGGGGTTGACAGGTGTTTGAGAAAACAGAAACAAATGACTTAACAAACAAACCCCCCCCTCCCCCCTCCCCCCTTCCCCCCCAAAGGGGGTCACTCCTCATTCGGTGGTAATTGGGGTGTTACCGATCACCCTCTCCCCCCCTCTCTCTCTCTGCCCCCTCTCTCTCTCCCCCCTCTCTCTCTCCCCCCCATCTGGGGGGGAGAGGGGGGGGAAAGGGACCTGTTCACCGTAATGAACACTGTGTGTTCAGCTGAGCCCAAAATGTTCAGCTGAGAGAACCCAAGGGGGGTGTCTGTTCGTGTTAGATAAGGGAGTGATACATGAACATGTATATATGTGTGTGCATGTGTATGTATGGTCTGTGCTAGAAAGTGAACTTGAATACACACACACACACACACACACACACACACACACACACACAGGGGCCTCGTAGCCTGGTGGAGGGGCCTCGTAGCCTGGTGGATAGCGCGCAGGACTCGTAATTCTGTGGCGCGGGTTCGATTCCCGCACGAGGCAGAAACAAATGGGCAAAGTTTCTTTCACCCTAAGTGCCCCTGTTACCTAGCAGTAAATAGGTACCTGGGAGTTAGTCAGCTGTCACGGGCTGCTTCCTGGGGTGTGTGTGTGTGGTGTGGAGAAAAAAAAATAGTAAACAGTTGATTGACAGTTGAGAGGCGGGCCGAAAGAGCAAAGCTCAACCCCCGTAAAAACACAACTAGTAAACACAACTAGTAAACACACACACACACACACACACACACACACACACACACACACACACACACACACACACACACACACACACACACACACACACACACACACACAGTTACGGTGAGGGGTGAGACCTCCGATTGGCGTGAAGTCACCAGTGGAGTCCCACAGGGCTCTGTACTCGGTCCTATCTTGTTTCTGATATATGTAAATGATCTCCCGGAGGGTATCGATTCATTTCTCTCAATGTTTGCGGACGATGCTAAAATTATGAGAAGGATTAAAACAGAAGAGGACTGTTTGAGGCTTCAAGAAGACCTAGACAAGCTGAAGGAATGGTCGAACAAATGGTTGTTAGAGTTTAACCCAACCAAATGTAATGTAATGAAGATAGGTGTAGGGAGCAGGAGGCCAGATACAAGGTATCATCTGGGAGAGGAAATTCTTCAGGAGTCAGAGAAGGAAAAAGACTTGGGGGTTGATATCACGCCAGACCTGTCTCCTGCAGCACATATCAAGAGGATAACATCAGCGGCATATGCCAGGCTGGCCAACATACGAACGGCATTCAGAAACATGTGTAAAGAATCATTCAAACTTTGTATACCACATATGTCAGGCCAATCCTGGAGTATGCAGCCCCAGCATGGAGTCCATATCTAGTCAAGGATAAGACTAAACTGGAAAAGGTTCAAAGGTTTGCCACCAGACTAGTACCCGAGCTGAGAGGTATGAGCTTCGAGGAGAGACTACGGGAATTAAACCTCACTTCGCTGGAAGACAGAAGAGTTAGGGGGGACATGATCACCACATTCAAGATTCTGAAGGGAATTGATAGGGTAGATAAAGACAGTCTATTTAACACAAGGGGCACACGCACAAGGGGACACAGGTGGAAACTGAGTGCCCAAATGAGCCACAGAGATATTAGAAAGAACTTTTTTAGTGTCAGAGTGGTTGACAAATGGAATGCATTAGGCAGTGATGTGGTGGAGGCTGACTCCATACACAGTTTCAAGTGTAGATATGACAGAGCCCGATAGGCTCAGGAATCTGTACACCAGTTGATTGACGGTTGAGAGGCGGGACCAAAGAGCCAGAGTTCAACCCCCGCAAACACAAATAGATGAGTACAACTAGGTGAGTACACACACATGCACACACACACACCCACACCCCCCCACACCCCCCACACCCCCACCCCCCCACCCCCACCACCCCCCACCCCCACACCCCCACCCCCACCCCCCCCACCCCCCCCCCACACACACACCCTCCCCCCCACACACACACACCCCACACACACACACCCCACACCCCCCCCCACACACACACACCCTCCCCCCCCACCCACACCCACACCCAAGATGACTATCACTAAAACACCTTCCACAAACCAGTAATTTAACCAACACAAATTTCTGACGTTCGGATTGGCAAGCTGTGTGTCTGATGGCCCGAAGAGACGTCCTCCTCCTGACTGTATCCATCCTTATCTGATCCTTATCTTATCTCCCACAATAGACAAATAATAACGAACAAATATACATTTGTTTTTTTTTTGCTCTCAACCGAGCCTCTGCAAACACTGATTGAATACGCTCTTATGCAACTCTCACATAAAGACCAATATGCTATGTAACAGTCTATTAAACTCTTGTTAGATCTGGAAAAACATGTGTTTATATATATAAATTTATTTATTTAAAAACATTTATATATATATATAAATTTATGGCATTTGTGTCTGGCAAAATAGGTTATTTACCTCCTTAACTCCCGTTTTCTTTCTTATCGGGTGGAGTAATTATCTCAGATAACATTGCAATAATTTGCAATATCTCAAGTTTGTTATCTTCTTTGTCTGATGCTGACGGAAATGTTGCAAATGGGAAGCGGGTGTTGATAAGGGAGCTCTCAAAGGGGAAAGCGCCAAGCCATTACGACTATATATCACTAGGAAGGGGTCAGGATATAAGGATTTGGGATGGGACGGTGGGAAAGGAATGGTGTACCCAATCACTTGTATGGACGGTTTGGGGGGATTGAACGCCGACCTGCAGGAAGTGAGACCGTCGCTCTACCGTCCAGCTCAAGTGGTCGGGCTTGACTGCATAAGACTGACAGAATCATGGATTAAAATGACATCAATTTGTGCATGAAACTGACATCACAGTCAAAAGAATCAGCATTGTATTGGGACTACAGTTAAGATCTCAAGATAAACAGGTGTGTTTTAATTGCGTAAAACACCTGTAAATTTGATATTTTCCAATGTCTCTCTTTTTTTCCAATGCAAATAATGCTATGGAGAAGACTGTGAGAGACGCGTTGCTAGAAGTAACAGCCTTGTGAATCACTAAATGCCGTGGTTGAACACCTGTGTGTAGAACAACGCGGGAATGTTACGCACCGCCAACACTAATAGACTAGTGAATCACGAAATTGAATAAAGAAACACAGCAACATTTCACACCTGCAACACAGACGTCAACTGGCAAATAAAACACTTATTTGAAAGTGTCTTAAATTTTTAACAATTTAAACAAGATTATATTTCCAACTAATTGAAATTTCAACTGATTTACTGTAAAAAAATAATGATAAAAGGGTTTTAAACGTATATAATTATTTTTTATATATTTAAAATTGCTAAAAACACTTCCATTAAATTGCTAATCTGTCGCTAAAATATATTATAACTATACAAATCCACAAGGGCCGTGACGAGGATTCGAACCTGCGTCCGGGATTATTATAAATATATTATAAATATATTATAAATATATTTTATATTGTTATTATAAATATATAAATTTATAGTAATATAAATATATTTTGCAATTTGCAATATTGAAATTCCTATCGTTTGGGGGACTTAAAGTTTGGCTTAGCGAGGCTCTCTAAGTCATCCTCTGACCTTCTACAGGATGCGAACCACAACAGCTGTGTTAACTACTAGATCACATATTTTTACTTCGAGGTGATCAGAGGCATCAGGTTGAAAAGGAATCGAGCCCAACCAATTCTGGTCTGCTCGAGCATTGAACCAGTGTCCCTCGATTGTGCAACCAGGACGTAGTCTACTCTGCTACAACGGTCTTAGAAAGGTTATTCTGTATAAAAGATCCTAAATATAATTTACAGTGAACATAATCGATCCTAATTTTGCCCTAACTCACCTAAACCTCACTTAAACCTCACTTAAACCTCACTTAAACCTCACCTAAACCTCACCTAAACCTCACTTAAACCTCACCTAAACCTCACCTAAACCTCACTTAAACCTCACCTAAACCTCACTTAAACCTCACCTAAACCTCACCTAAACCTCACTTAAACCTCACTTAAACCTCACCTAAACCTCACTTAAACCTCACCTAAACCTCACTTAAACCTCACTTAAACCTCACCTAAACCTCACTTAAACCTCACCTAAACCTCACTTAAACCTCACCTAAACCTCACTTAAACCTCACTTAAACCTCACTTAAACCTCACTTAAACCTCACCTAAACCTCACTTAAACCTCACCTAAACCTCACCTAAACCTCACTTAAACCTCACCTAAACCTCACTTAAACCTCACCTAAACCTCACTTAAACCTCACTTAAACCTCACCTAAACCTCACTTAAACCTCACCTAAACCTCACTTAAACCTCACCTAAAC
Source organism: Procambarus clarkii (assembly GCF_040958095.1). Classification (NCBI taxonomy): domain Eukaryota; kingdom Metazoa; phylum Arthropoda; class Malacostraca; order Decapoda; family Cambaridae; genus Procambarus; species Procambarus clarkii. Next base: position 13,218,157 of record NC_091239.1, on the reverse strand, counting down.
CTCACTTAAACCTCACCTAAACCTCACTTAAACCTCACCTAAACCTCACTTAAACCTCACCTAAACCTCACTTAAACCTCACTTAAACCTCACCTAAACCTCACCTAAACCTCACTTAAACCTCACTTAAACCTCACTTAAACCTCACTTAAACCTCACTTAAACCTCACCTAAACCTCACTTAAACCTCACCTAAACCTCACTTAAACCTCACCTAAACCTCACTTAAACCTCACCTAAACCTCACCTAAACCTCACCTAAACCTCACCTAAACCTCACTTAAACCTCACTTAAACCTCACTTAAACCTCACTTAAACCTCACTTAAACCTCACCTAAACCTCACTTAAACCTCACCTAAACCTCACTTAAACCTCACCTAAACCTCACTTAAACCTCACCTAAACCTCACTTAAACCTCACCTAAACCTCACCTAAACCTCACTTAAACCTCACTTAAACCTCACTTAAACCTCACCTAAACCTCACCTAAACCTCACTTAAACCTCACTTAAACCTCACCTAAACCTCACTTAAACCTCACCTAAACCTCACTTAAACCTCACCTAAACCTCACTTAAACCTCACCTAAACCTCACTTAAACCTCACTTAAACCTCACTTAAACCTCACCTAAACCTCACTTAAACCTCACTTAAACCTCACTTAAACCTCAGCTGAACCTCACCTAAACCTCACCTAAACCTCACTTAAACATGACCTAAACCTCACTTAAACCTCAGCTGAACCTCACCTAAACCTCACCTAAACCTCACTTAAACATGACCTAAACCTCACTTAAACCTCACCTAAACCTCACCTAAACCTCACTTAAACATGACCTAAACCTCACCTAAACCTAACCTAAACCTCACCTAAACCTCACTTAAACCTCACTTAAACCTCAGCTGAACCTCACCTAAACCTCACCTAAACCTCACTTAAACATGACCTAAACCTCACTTAAACCTCAGCTGAACCTCACCTAAACCTCACCTAAACCTCACTTAAACATGACCTAAACCTCACCTAAACCTCACCTAAACCTCACCTAAACCTCACTTAAACATGACCTAAACCTCACCTAAACCTCACCTAAACCTCACCTAAACCTCACTTAAACCTCACCTAAACCTCACTTAAACCTCACCTAAACCTCACCTAAACCTCACTTAAACATGACCTAAACCTCACTTAAACCTCACCTAAACCTCACTTAAACCTCACTTAAACATGACCTAAACCTCACCTAAACCTCACTTAAACCTCACTTAAACCTCACCTAAACCTCACTTAAACCTCACCTAAACCTCACTTAAACCTCACCTAAACCTCACTTAAACCTCACCTAAACCTCACTTAAACCTCACCTAAACCTCACTTAAACCTCACCTAAACCTAACCTAAACCTCACTTAAACCTCACTTAAACCTCACCTAAACCTCACTTAAACCTCACTTAAACATGACCTAAACCTCACCTAAACCTCACTTAAACCTCACTTAAACCTCACCTAAACCTCACCTAAACCTCACTTAAACATGACCTAAACCTCACTTAAACCTCACTTAAACCTCACCTAAACCTCACTTAAACCTCACCTAAACCTCACTTAAACCTCACCTAAACCTCACTTAAACCTCACCTAAACCTCACTTAAACCTCACCTAAACCTCACTTAAACCTCACCTAAACCTCACCTAAACCTCACCTAAACCTCACCTAAACCTCACCTAAACCTCACTTAAACATGACCTAAACCTCACCTAAACCTCACCTAAACCTCACCTAAACCTCACCTAAACCTCACTTAAACCTCACTTAAACATGACCTAAACCTCACTTAAACCTCAGCTGAACCTCACCTAAACCTCACCTAAACCTCACTTAAACATGACCTAAACCTCACTTAAACCTCACCTAAACCTCACCTAAACCTCACCTAAACCTCACTTAAACATGACCTAAACCTCACTTAAACCTCACCTAAACCTCACCTAAACCTCACCTAAACCTCACCTAAACCTCACCTAAACCTCACTTAAACATGACCTAAACCTCACCTAAACCTCACCTAAACCTCACTTAAACATGACCTAAACCTCACCTAAACCTCACCTAAACCTCACCTAAACCTCACTTAAACATGACCTAAACCTCACTTAAACCTCACCTAAACCTCACCTAAACCTCACCTAAACCTCACCTAAACCTCAGCTGAACCTCACTTCACGACATCCCATAAGTGTATTAACGTCTCCCGCTCCAATGTGCACTAAAACAGAAGCGAAAAAGAAACTGGGAAAAAGGAGGAAACCCCACCTCCATTTAAAACTTTTCACCCCAAATATCACAGTAACACCGTTATCGCGTGTAACCGAACTCAATTACGGGCTCGCCATAGCCCGTGCTACACGAACACTTCGTTCTAAGTAGCTAAAACAGCAACAACAACAACCCGCTCCAACCTCCCGCTCAAGCGACACCTTAAAATCACTTTTAAGTTTCTCAGGGGCATTAAAAAGTGCTCGGGGCATAGTTTAAGACGTGAAAGATATCGCCTTTGGGAGCTGTTGTTAATAACTCTGGCCCTCCTATACTGTCAAGGTGATTACAGACTGGCGGACCATGGCATGGGAGGCGGCGATAATGGCCGGTTATGGTGGTGGGGGATAGTGGCCGGCTAGGCTGGTGGGTAGAAGCCGGCTAGGATGGCGGGTGGAGGCCGGCTAGGCTGGTGGGTAGAAGCCGGCTAGGATGGAGGGTGGGGGCCGGTTAGGGTGTAGGGGGGTAGTGGCCGGCTAGGGTGGTGGGTAGAAGCCGGTTAGGATGGAGGGTGGGGGCCGGTTAGGGTGTAGGGGGGTAGTGGCCGGCTAGGGTGGTGGGTAGAAGCCGGTTAGGATGGAGGGTGGAGGCCGGTTAGGGTGTAGGGGGGTAGAGGCCGGCTAGGCTGGTGGGTAGAAGCCGGCTAGGGTGGAGGCCGGCTAGGCTGGTGGGTAGAAGCCGGCTAGGGTGGAGGCCGGCTAGGGTGGTGGGTAGAAGCCGGCTAGGGTGGTGGATAGAAGCCGGCTAGGCTGGTGGGTAGAAGCCGGCTAGGGTGGTGGGTAGAAGCCGGCTAGGGTGGTGGGTAGAAGCCGGCTAGGGTGGTGGGTAGAAGCTGGCTAGGCTGGTGGATAGAAGCCGGCTAGGGTGGTGGGTAGAAGCCGGCTAGGGTGGTGGGTAGAAGCCGGCTAGGGTGGTGGGTAGAAGCCGGCTAGGGTGGTGGGTAGAAGCCGGCTAGGCTGGTGGATAGAAGCCGGCTAGGGTGGTGGGTAGAAGCCGGCTAGGGTGGTGGGTAGAAGCCGGCTAGGGTGGTGGGTAGAAGCCGGCTAGGGTGGTGGATAGAAGCCGGCTAGGGTGGTGGATAGAAGCCGGCTAGGGTGGTGGGTAGAAGCCGGCTAGGGTGGTGGGTAGAAGCCGGCTAGGCTGGTGGATAGAAGCCGGCTAGGGTGGTGGATAGAAGCCGGCTAGGGTGGTGGGTAGAAGCCGGCTAGGGTGGTGGGTAGAAGCCGGCTAGGCTGGTGGATAGAAGCCGGCTAGGGTGGTGGGTAGAAGCCGGCTAGGGTGGTGGGTAGAAGCCGGCTAGGGTGGTGGGTAGAAGCCGGCTAGGGTGGTGGATAGAAGCCGGCTAGGGTGGTGGATAGAAGCCGGCTAGGGTGGTGGGTAGAAGCCGGCTAGGGTGGAGGCCGGCTAGGGTGGTGGATAGAAGCCGGCTAGGGTGGTGGGTAGAAGCCGGCTAGGGTGGTGGGTAGAAGCCGGCTAGGGTGGTGGGTAGAAGCCGGCTAGGGTGGTGGGTAGAAGCCGGCTAGGGTGGTGGATAGAAGCCGGCTAGGGTGGTGGGTAGAAGCCGGCTAGGATGGAGGCCGGCTAGGCTGGTAGGTAAGGAGAGCGGAAAATAATGTCGGGAAAATCATCAAAAACACCTTCAACCTTCCGGTCAAATTCCTTTCTGTCTTCCCTCCCTGTCAACCCCCTCCCCCGTCAACCCCCTCCCCGTCAACCCCCTCCCCCGTCAACCCCCTCCCCGTCAACCCCGTCCCCTCCCCTAACTGCTGACGAGGGTTGTTCCCAAGGGGCTAACTATTTGTGCGTTAAACGCCTCTTACGTCCTCAAAGTGTGATACCTATGCAATTTACCGCTGAAGAGCGAGGGAGAAGTAGTAATGACCTCGTTAGGCGAAAGGGGGTAATGAGGGGTATGAGGGGAAGAGGGGGTGAGGGTGTGAGGGGGTATGAACTGAGTAGGTGATTTTTACTCACCTCAAATCATGAGTAGATGATTTCTGACTCCTGTTAGCAAGCTCAGGGCTTTTCTTTCCCTCCTAATAGTTTTTTCCCCTGGAGGATGACTCGGCAATCAGTTAACGATTATATCACCAATTACTGCTGAGTGAAGAGGGTCGAGTAGTTAAAGGTAGTGTAGCCCAGTCAATCCTCCCAGGCCACAACTCTTCCTAATACAAGGGTTTTATAAGTACATATTAAAGAAGATTTATAAAAACAGCTAATAGTTCTTATGGTTATATTTCTACATAGTAGTAGTAGGCATCCTTCAGTCTCGGGAGACTATGGAGTTGCCCCCTGGTTGTCAATCCTGGAGCAGCGTCTGGTGTGACTGATGAGGCCAATCCGAGAGTGGCAGTCCATCCCACACCGAGCACAAACGAAGTCCGATTCTGGTCTGTCTTCCTGGCTACCGGCTTTCCTTCTTTGTCTCTTTGCCTCCGATTCCTTGGCAAGTGACTCCTCGAACTTGGAGAGACCTCGTTGAACAGACTGCCTCCAGGCTGAACGGTCTGCAGCCAGTGTCTCCCATATAGCAAGATCGACGTCCATGGCTTTCAGGTCCCTTTTGCATACGTCTTTGTACCGTAGCTGGGGCTTGCCTACTGGACGCTTTCCCTGCCTCAGCTCTCCATACAGGAGATCCTTGGGGATCCTGCCGTCGCCCATTCGCACAACGTGCCCGAGCCAGCGCATTCGTCTCTGTTTCAGCATTGTGTACATGCTGGTGATTCTTGCTCTCCCCAAGACGTTGTTGTTTGTCACCTTGTCCTGCCAGGTGATGTCCAAGATGTGTCGAAGGCAGCGCATGTGGTAGGCATTCAGCCGTCTTTCCTGACGGGCGCGGAGTGTCCAAGACTCACTGCCATAAAGGAGAGTGCTCAGGACACAGGCTCTGTAAACCTGAATCTTAGTATACTCAGTTAGCCTATTATTGGCCCACACTCTCTTTGTCAGTCTGGACATGGTAGTAGATGCCTTACCGATGCGTTTGTTTAGCTCCGTATCGAGAGAGAGGGAGTCAGAGATTGTGGAGCCCAGGTACACGAAGTCGTGAACAACTTCCAGTTTGGAATCAGAGATGCCGATGTCAGGTGGGGAGTCCACTCCTTGTCCCATGACTTGTGTTTTCTTCAGACTGATGGTGAGTCCGAAAGCCTGAGAGGCCTCGCTGAAGCGGGTTATGAGCCGTTGGAGGTCTTCAGCTGAGTGGGCAGTGACTGCTGCGTCGTCGGCAAAGAGGAAGTCGCGCAGACACCTCAGCCGAACCTTTGTCTTGGCTCTCAGCCTGGCGTGGTTAAAGAGCTTTCCATCCGACCTGGTCCGGAGGTAAATGCCTTCCGTGACAGATCCGAAGGCGTGCCGCAGCATAACTGCGAAGAAAATCCCGAATAGGGTTGGAGCCAGTACGCAGCCCTGCTTTACTCCACTTCAGATGTCAAAGGCGTCAGATGTTAGGCCATCAAAGACCACGGTGCCCCTCATGTTCTCATGGAAAGATCTGATGATGCTGAGGAGCCTGGGTGGGCATCCGATCTTGGGGAGGATCTTGAACAGGCCATCCCTGCTGACGAGGTCGAAGGCCTTCGTCAGGTCTATGAAGGCTACAAAGAGTGGCTGCTTCTGTTCCCTGCATTTCTCCTGCAGTTGTCTGAGGGAAAAGACCATGTCGATGGTGGACCTGCCAGCTCTGAATCCGCATTGTGATTCTGGATAGACTCTCTCTGCAAGTACTTGGAGCCTCTTCAATGCGACTCGAGCAAACAGCTTTCCGACAATACTGAGGAGGGAGATTCCACGGTAGTTGTTGCAGTCGCCCCTGTCACCTTTATTCTTACACAGTGTGACGATGTTGGCATCCCTCATGTCCTGTGGCACCTCTCCTTCTTCCCAGCAGAGGCAGAGAATTTCGTGCAGCTCCATGAGCAGGCTACCTCTGCAGCACTTCAAGGTCTCAGCAGGAATGCCATCTTTGCCAGGAGCTTTACCAGAAGCAAGGGAGTCTAGGGCATCGCTGAGTTCTTCCAGGGTCGGTTCACTGTCGAGCTCCATTAACACAGGCAGACACTCAATGGCGCTCAGGGCATCTTCGGTGACCACATTGTCCCTGGCGTATAGCTCAGAGTAGTGCTCGACCCAGCGCTTCAGCTGCAGTGTCTGGTCCTGAATCACCTCGCCAGTGGCAGATTTCAGAGGAGCGGTCTTCCTCTGGATTGGGCCAAGGGCCTGCTTGATGCCATCATACATTCCCCTTACATTGCCTGTATCCGCTGCAGTCTGTATCTGGGAGCAGAGCTGGAGCCAATAGTTGTTGGCACATCGCCTGGCGCTCTGCTGCACTTTGCAGCGGACGGCCCGAAGGATCTGTAAGTTGCGCTGACTACATGATTTCTACATATACATATTCTAACGATATCCTACATATAAACTCATACATATGAACCCTCAATGTTGTTTTGGTCCAGAATGAGCAGAAACATCAACACTTTGATTGTGATGTATTCTCTTCCTCTATGCTTCACTTGTATTATGCTGCGATGGTTTGGTCGCCATACTAGAGCAGGGACACAAGGTCTCCGGAGTCGTCTCTGTAGCATGGATGGTTGCTAACGTTGTGTCGATTATAATGCTTTGGCCGCCATACTAGAGAAGGAACACAAGGTCTCCGGAGTTCTCCCTGTAGCATGGAGTGTTGCTAACGTTGTGTCGATTATGATGGTTTGGTCGCCATACTGGAGCAGGAACACAAGTTCTCCGGAGTTCTCCCTGTAGCATGGAGTGTTGCTAACGTTGTGTCGATTATGATGGTTTGGTCGCCATACTAGAGCAGGAACACAAGTTCTCCGGAGTCGTCTCTGTAGCATGGAGTGTTGCTAACGTTGTGTCGATTATGATGGTTTGGTCGCCATACTGGAGCAGGAACACAAGTTCTCCGGAGTTCTCCCTGTAGCATGGAGTGTTGCTAACGTTGTGTCGATTATGATGCTTTGGTCGCCATACTAGAGCAGGAACACAAGTTCTCCGGAGTTCTCCCTGTAGCATGGAGGGCTGCTAACGTTGTGTCGATTATGATGCTTTTGTCGCCATACTGGAGCAGGAACACAAGTTCTCCGGAGTCGTCCCTGTAGCATGGAGTGTTGCTAACGTTGTGTCGCTTATTGAAAATACAAACAGGTCTCTGGTCTCTTGTGACAAATTGGACTAACATTCATCTTTTGGGGTTTAATTAGAATAATAACATCCATTTTAATTGGCAATCGCCTTGAGAAATATATATATATATATATATATATATATATATATATATATATATATATATATATATATATATATATATATATATATATATATATATATATATAATGGAAATGTGTTGATGCTTGTCTGTTCAAGAATGAGGCCAGATGCTTGGGAATGAGAGAAGGAGTGAAAGTAGGAGGGAGTGAAAGAAGGGGGGGGACTGAGAGATAGAGGGAGAGAAAGAGAGGGAGAGAGAAAGGGAGGAGGGGAGAAAGCAAGAGAGATAGAGAGAGAGAACGACTTCGGTTCGCTGCCCAAAGCCTCGGACTCGAATTCTGGCCGGAGCGTAAACAATTTCAAGGCGTTTCCTTGCACCTCATGCCTCTGTTCACCTAACAGTAATTAGGTACCTGGGAGTTGGACAGTTTCTGGAGGCTAAACACACGCACGCACGCACACACACACACACACACACACACACACACACACACACACACACACACACACACACACACACACTCGTAGTGTGTGTGTCCCCCTTTGGGGGGCCCCCCTTTGGGGGGCCTCGTAGCCTGGTGGATAGCGCGCAGGACTCGTAATTCTGTGGCGCGGGTTCGATTCCCGCACGAGGCAGAAACAAATGGGCAAAGTTTCTTTCACCCTAAGTGCCCCTGTTACCTAGCAGTAAATAGGTACCTGGGAGTTAGTCAGCTATCACGGGCTGCTTCCTGGGGTGTGTGTGTGTGTGTGGTGTGGGAAAAAAAAAAAAAAAAAAAAAAAAAAAAAAAAAAAAAAAAAAAAAAAAAGTAGTTAGTAAACAGTTGATTGACAGTTGAGAGGCGGGCCGAAAGAGCAAAGCTCAACCCCCGCAAAAACACAACTAGTAAACACACACACACACACACACACACACACACACACACACACACACACACACACACACACACACACACACGCACGCACGCACGCACGCACACACACACACACACACACACACACACACACACACACACACACACACACACACACACACACACACACACACACACACACACACACACACACACACACACACACACACACACACACACACACACACACACACACACACACACACACACACACACACACACACACACACACGCAGCTAACAGATGGAATGCATTAGGCAGTGATGTGGTGAAGGCTGACTCCATACACAGTTTCAAATGTAGATATGATAGAGCCCAGTAGGCTCAGGAACCTGTACACCAGTTGATTGACAGTTGAGAGGCGGGACCAAAGAGCCAAAGCTCAACCCCCGCAAGCACAACTAGGTGAGTACACACACATACACGCACAATCGCGCGTGTATGTTGGACCTGGGTGTGGACGTAACACCTAATCTATCTCCTGAGGCACATATAAATAGGATAACGACAGCAGCGTACTCTACACTGGCAAAAGTTAGAACATCATTCAGAAACCTAAGTGAGGAGGTATTTAGGGCGCTTTACACTGCCTACGTGAGGCCAGTCTTAGAGTATGCCGCGCCATCATGGAGTCCCCACCTGAAGAAGCATATAATGAAACTGGAAAAGGTTCAGAAGTTTGGAACGAGACTCGTCCCAGAGCTACGAAGGATAGGATATGAAGAACGCCTGAAGGAACTGAGCCTTACGACACTAGAAAAAAGAAGGGAGAGGGGGGACATGATAGGAACGTATAAAATGCTCAGAGGGATTGACAGAGTGGACATAGACGAAATGTTCACACGTAATAGTAACAGAACGAGAGGACATGGATGGAAACTGGAAACTCAGATGAGTCACAGAGATGTTAGGAAGTTTTCTTTTAGCGTAAGAGTAGTGGAAAAATGGAATGCACTTCAGGAACAGGTTGTGGAAGCAAATACTATTCATAATTTTAAAACTAGGTATGATAGGGAAATGGGACAGGAGTCATTACTGTAAACAACCGATGGCTGGAAAGGCGGGATCCAAGAGTCAGTGCTCGATCCTGCAAGCACAAATACGTGAGTACAAATAGATGAGTACACACACATGTTCCATGACGTCCCAGAATCGCAGATATTCCATGACGTCCCAGAATCGCGTCCCAGAATCGCGTCCCAGAATCGCGTCCCATGACGTCCCAGAATCGCGTCCCATGACGTCCCAGAATCGCAGATATTCCAAGACATCACAGAGTCACAGATATTCCAAAACGTCACAGAGTCACAGATATTCCATGACGTCCCAGAATCACAGATATTCCATGACGTCCCAGAATCGCGTCCCATGACGTCCCAGAGTCGCAAATGTTCCAAGACATCACATGGGGCAGTAAGTGCTTACGTCCAAGACTAAAGTGTACTTACTTCTTGGTTAGGAAGGTATTGTAGAGGCCTTAATAACCCTCTTGAGGTCAAGAGGCTTCAAGACCATCAACAAGTGGGTCTTGTAGGTTGTGGAGGTTGTAGAGTGGTGTTGAATTGTCCTTGAAGACGCTAAGGCTGTGTAGTGAAGGAGATTAAGAGGTTAATAGCCTCCCATGGGCCAGATTCACGAAGTAGTTACGCAAGCACTTACGAACCTGGGGCCAGATTCACGAAGCAGTTACGCAAGCACTTACGAACCTCTGTCCATCTTTCCTCAATCTTTGACGGGTTTGTTTACATTTATTAAACAGTTTACAAGCATGAAAACTTGCCAATCAACTGTTGTTATTGTTATAAACAGCCTCCTGGTGCTTCGGAGCTCATTAACTGTTTAATAATTGTAACCAAAGCCGTCAAAGATTGAGAAAAGATGGACAGGTTCGTAAGTGCTTGCGTAACTGCTTCGTGAATCTGGCCCCAGGTTCGTAAGTGTACATCCTGTACATGTTTTCTCAATCTTTGGCGGCTTTGTTTACAATTATTAAACAGTTAATGAGCTCCGAAGCACCAGGAGGCTGTTTATAACAATAACAACAGTTGATTGGCAAGTTTTCATGCTTGTAAACTGTTTAATAAATGTAAACAAAGCCGCTAAAATTTGAGGAAAGATGTACACGTTCGTAAGTACTTGCGTAACTGCTTCGTGAATCTGGCCCCAGGTTCGTAAGTGCTTGCGTAACTGCTTCGTGAATCTGGCCCCAGGTTCGTAAGTGCTTGCGTAACTGCTTCGTGAATCTGGCCCCAGGTTCGTCAGCCGTCAAAGATTGAGGAAAGATGTACACGTTCGTAAGTACTTGTGTAACTGCTTCGTGAATCTGGCCCTATTGGTTCCCAGGATACAGAGTTGGATCCTACTGAGCGGGTAAGCTACACCGAGCTGTAAAACAGAGGGCAATCGCTTGCTGATGAGATAATGGCGCTGATCCCATAATGGAGGGATTAGGTAATGTATCCAACTCTCCTGCTGGTGCGTTCCGGAGATCGAGTTTCCCGACTCTATGGAGTGCCCGGATGTAACTGTTTATCACTTCATTTATACTTTGCCTTTGATTTAACAACGAAATAAGCTTCGAATATAAGGTATAAAGTTTACAAATGAATGTTTTTAGGAGAATTATGTATAAGGGTTTTGAGGGAGAAGCCTGAGTGGCAGATCCACGCGATGTTCATTTGTTTCCGCGGTCTTTTGTTGATGTTTATTGGCGCGGGAAAATCTCTTTGTCAGAGGCTCGCTTGAGTCCTTTATACACCTTACCTTTGTCAGCGGAGATATTATTTAATATAATAATGGCTTCTGGGCAGATGCCTGATGGTAATAACAATATATTAACAAAAAGGAATATAAATTCGAATAAAATTGTGGAGAGAAAACGGAAATGAGAAGAGGAGACTATGCTAAATATATAGCTGCACTCCCTGTATAAGAACACGCATGACATCCGTCGGCTTTCTTCTCGACTCACGCTCTGCGATCCCGGGTTCGATCGCTGGGCGAGATGGAAATGATTAGACACATTTTCTTTCGCCTAATGCGCCTATTCACCTAGCAGTAAATAAGGATTTGGGCCCAGTCGATCCTCCATGTTCAGGGCTCGAACTATTTCCATTCCAGATGATAAACAGTTGATGAGCTACGTCAAAAGGCATCATAGACTTCTATGCTAAGGATTTCCTCTCTATCTATGATAGATGTTCTTCTATCCTATCCTTCTATCTTTCACCCTATGCCCCTGTTACCTAGCAGTAAAATAGGTACCTGGGAGTTAGTCAGCTGTCACGGGCTGCTTCCTGGGGGTGGAGGCCTGGTCGAGGACCGGGCCGCGGGGACACTAAAGCCCCGAAATCACCTCAAGAAGATCCTAAGGGTCCCCTTAGAGGAAGGGGTGGCTAAGGGGAGGGTGGACAGCAACAACAGGTCGATAACTTCCCCTCACATGACACTTAAGGGCGTCCATAGGGCCCACTTTCCCTCTATTATAACACTTAAATACGTGTAGCATTATATTCATCGGCTGCGTTATTAAGTAGATGGTAGATTGTTACGGGTTATGTTGGTGGTAGATTGTTACGGGTCATGTTGGTGGTAGATTGTTACGGGTTATGTTGGTGGTAGATTGTTACGGGTCATGTTGGTGGTAGATTGTTACGGGTTATGTTGGTGGTAGATTGTTACAGGTTATGTTGGTGGTAGATTGTTACGGGTTATGTTGGTGGTAGATTGTTACGGGTTATGTTGGTGGTAGATTGTTACGGGCTATGTTGGTGGTAGATTGTTACGGGTTATGTTGGTGGTAGATTGTTACGGGTTATGTTGGTGGTAGATTGTTACGGGTTATGTTGGTGGTAGATTGTTACGGGTTATGTTGGTGGTAGATTGTTACGGGCTATGTTGGTGGTAGATTGTTACGGGTTATGTTGGTGGTAGATTGTTACGGGCTATGTTGGTGGTAGATTGTTACAGGTTATGTTGGTGGTAGATTGTTACGGGCTATGTTGGTGGTAGATTGTTACAGGTTATGTTGGTGGTAGATTGTTACGGGTTATGTTGGTGGTAGATTGTTACGGGTTATGTTGGTGGTAGATTGTTACAGGTTATGTTGGTGGTAGATTGTTACAGGTTATGTTGGTGGTAGATTGTTACGGGCTATGTTGGTGGTAGATTGTTACAGGTTATGTTGGTGGTAGATTGTTACAGGTTATGTTGGTGGTAGATTGTTACGGGCTATGTTGGTGGTAGATTGTTACAGGTTATGTTGGTGGTAGATTGTTACGGGTTATGTTGGTGGTAGATTGTTACGGGTTATGTTGGTGGTAGATTGTTACGGGTTATGTTGGTGGTAGATTGTTACGGGCTATGTTGGTGGTAGATTGTTACGGGTTATGTTGGTGGTAGATTGTTACGGGTTATGTTGGTGGTAGATTGTTACGGGTTATGTTGGTGGTAGATTGTTATGGGTTATGTTGGTGGTAGATTGTTACGGGTTATGTTGGTGGTAGATTGTTACGGGTTATGTTGGTGGTAGATTGTTACGGGTTATGTTGGTGGTAGATTGTTACGGGTTATGTTGGTGGTAGATTGTTACAGGTTATGTTGGTGGTAGATTGTTATGGGCTATGTTGGTGGTAGATTGTTACAGGTTATGTTGGTGGTAGATTGTTACGGGTTATGTTGGTGGTAGATTGTTACAGGTTATGTTGGTGGTAGATTGTTACGGGTTATGTTGGTGGTAGATTGTTATGGGTTATGTTGGTGGTAGATTGTTACGGGTTATGTTGGTGGTAGATTGTTACGGGTTATGTTGGTGGTAGATTGTTACGGGTTATGTTGGTGGTAGATTGTTACGGGTTATGTTGGTGGTAGATTGTTACGGGTTATGTTGGTGGTAGATTGTTACGGGTTATGTTGGTGGTAGATTGTTACGGGTTATGTTGGTGGTAGATTGTTACGGGTTATGTTGGTGGTAGATTGTTACGGGTTATGTTGGTGGTAGATTGTTACGGGTTATGTTGGTGGTAGATCACCACACACACAATCTTGATGAGAAGAGTTGTGACAGATGAGGATTGTAGGATCCTCCAAGAGGACCTGAACAGGTTGCAGAGATGGTCAGAGAAATGGCTACTGGAGTTCAACACGAGCAAATGTAAAGTTATGGAAATGGGACTAGGAGATAGGAGACCAAAGGGACAGGACACAATGAAGGGGAACAGCCTACCTGTGACGACGCGCGAAAGAGACCTGGGAGTGGACGTAACACCTAATCTATCTCCTGAGGCACATATAAATAGGATAGCAACGGTCCACAAGTGGTTGGGCACCATTCCTTTCCCTCCGTCCCATCCCAAATCCTTATCCTGACCCCCTTCCCAGTGCTATATAGTCATAATGACTTGATGCTTTCCCCTGATAGATCTAATCACTTGGGCTGGACGGTAGAGCGACGGTCTCGCTTCATGCAGGTCGGTGTTCAATCCCCCGACCGTCCATACAAGTGGTTGGGCACCATTCCTTTCCCCCGTCCCATCCTAAATTCTTATATCCTGACCCCTTCCCAGTGCTATATAGTCGTAATGGCTTGGCGCTTTCACCCTGATAGTTCCGTTCCGTTCCCTCCCCCTCTGCCCCCTCCCCCTTCCCCCCCCCCGTCCACCTCCCCCCTGCCCCTCCCCCCCCCCTGCAGGTGGCCGGCAGATAGCGTACTCACCTCTATATCCCAACGAAAGGAGAATTGTAAATGCCTTCCAAAGATAGTTTACAGCGTAGAGCCGCTGGCCTCAGGCTGACTTAATGTATCCCCTTACTCACCTAGTTGTGCTTGCGGGGGGGTTGAGCTCTGGCTCTTTGGTCCCGCCTCTCAACCGTCAATCAACAGGTGTACAGGTTCCTGAGCCTATTGGGCTCTATCATATCTACACTTGAAACTGTGTATGGAGTCAGCCTCCACCACATCACTGCCTAATGCATTCTGTCAACCACTCTGACACTAAAAAAGTTTTTTCTAACGTCCCTGTGGCTCATGTGGGTACTCAGTTTCCACCTGTGTCCCCTTGTTCGCGTACCACCAGTGTTGAATAGTTTATCCTTGTTTACCCTGTCGATTCCCCTGAGAATTTTGTAGGTGGTGATCATGTCTCCCCTTACTCTTCTGTTTTCCTTCAATGTATCTGTGTGTGTGTGAGAGAGAGAGTGAGACAGAGAATGAGACAGAGAATTAAACAGAGAATGCGACATAGAATGAGACAGAAAGAGACGGTTAGAAAAGGTTCAGAAAACGTGGTGTTTGGGTAGCGAAATCTTCGTGGGATAAATATATTGAAAAAAAAAGTGATAATTTAACTTAAAAAAATATATAATGATGTTTTATATTTTCTCATTGTATTATATTTGTATAATGTTTGTATAATTTGAATGTATTAATATGTAAAGTTGATGTAATTACTTGTATGGATTTATAATGAAAGTTTGTGTTAATATGTCAATTGTGAATCTCTCTCTCTCTCTCTCTCTCTCTCTCTCTCTCTCTCTCTCTCTCTCTCTCTCTCTCTCTCTCTCTCTCTCTCTCTCTCTCTCTCTCTCTCTCTCTCTCTCTCTCTCTCTCTCTCTCTCTCTCTCTCTCTCTCTCTCTCTCTCTCTCTCTCTCTCTCTCTCTCTCTCTCTCTCTCTCTCTCTCTCTCTCTCTCTCTCTCTCTCTCTCTCTCTCTCTCTCTCTCTCTCTCTCTCTCTCTCTCTCTCTCTCTCTCTCTCTCTCTCTCTCTCTCTCTCTCTCTCTCTCTCTCTCTCTCTCTCTCTCTCTCTCTCTCTCTCTCTCTCTCTCTCTCCTCTCTCTCTCTCTCTCTCTCTCTCTCTCTCTCTCTCTCTCTCTCTCTCTCTCTCTCTCTCTCTCTCTCTCTCTCTCTCTCTCTCTCTCTCTCTCTCTCTCTCTCTCTCTCTCTCTCTCTCTCTCTCTCTCTCTCTCTCTCTCTCTCTCTCTCTCTCTCTCTCTCTCTCTCTCTCTCTCTCTCTCTCTCTCTCTCTCTCTCTCTCTCTCTCTCTCTCTCTCTCTCTCTCTCTCTCTCTCTCTCTCTCTCTCTCTCTCTCTCTCTCTCTCTCTCTCTCTCTCTCTCTCTCTCTCTCTCTCTCTCTCTCTCTCTCTCTCTCTCTCTCTCTCTCTCTCTCTCTCTCTCTCTCTCTCTCTCTCTCTCTCTCTCTCTCTCTCTCTCTCTCTCTCTCTCTCTCTCTCTCTCTCTCTCTCTCTCTCTCTCTCTCTCTCTCTCTCTCTCTCTCTCTCTCTCTCTCTCTCTCTCTCTCTCTCTCTCTCTCTCTCTCTCTCTCTCTCTCTCTCTCTCTCTCTCTCTCTCTCTCTCTCTCTCTCTCTCTCTCTCTCTCTCTCTCTCTCTCTCTCTCTCTCTCTCTCTCTCTCTCTCTCTCTCTCTCTCTCTCTCTCTCTCTCTCTCTCTCTCTCTCTCTCTCTCTCTCTCTCTCTCGCTCTCGCTCGCTCTCGCTCTCGCTCTCTCTCTCTCTCTCTCTCTCTCTCTCTCTCTCTCTCTCTCTCTCTCTCTCTCTCTCTCGCTCTCTCTCTCTCTCTCTCTCTCTCTCTCTCTCTCTCTCTCTCTCTCTCTCTCTCTCTCTCTCTCTCTCTCTCTCTCTCTCTCTCTCTCTCTCGCTCTCGCTCGCTCTCGCTCTCGCTCTCTCTCTCTCTCTCTCTCTCTCTCTCTCTCTCTCTCTCTCTCTCTCTCTCTCTCTCTCTCTCTCTCTCTCTCTCTCTCTCTCTCTCTCTCTCTCTCTCTCTCTCTCTCTCTCTCTCTCTCTCTCTCTCTCTCTCTCTCTCTCTCTCTCTCTCTCTCTCTCTCTCTCTCTCTCTCTCTCATTGTGATGACCATAAGGCGGTACCCCTGAACTAGAACCCATCAAGTATGTATACTCACCCCTTACGAAACCTGTGCATCTTCCCTCGTTCCCTTGAGGCCTATTGGTCGTTTAGAGTGCAAGTTCGGTATTCTCTTCACCAAGGCTTGGGGTCCCCACACACACTTACGCCAGAGGAGGTATATATGTATATATATATGTATATATATATATATATATATATATATATATATATATATGTCGTACCTAGTAGCCAGAACGCACTTTTCAGCCTACTATGCAAGGCCCGATTTGCCTAATAAGCCAAGTTTTCATGAATTAATTGTTTTTCGACTACCTAACCTACCTAACCTAACCTAACCTAACTTTTTCAGCCACCTAACCTATCCTAACCTATAGAGATAGGTTAGGTTAGGTTAGGTAGGGTTGGTTAGGTTCGGTCATATATCTACGTTAATTTTAACTCCAATAAAAAAAATTGACCTCATACATAATGAAATGGGTAGCTTTATCATTTCATAAGAAAAAAATTAGAGAAAATATATTAATTCATGAAAACTTGGCTTATTAGGCAAATCGGTCCCTGCATAGTAGGCTGAGAAGTGCGTTCTGGCTACTAGGTACGACATATATATATATATATATATATATATATATGTCGTACCTAGTAGCCAGAACGCACCTCTCAGCCTACTATTCAAGGCCCGATTTGCCTAATAAGCCAAGTTTTCATGAATTAATGTTTTTTCGTCTACCTAACCTACCTAACCTAACCTAACCTAGCTTTTTTTGGCTACCTAACCTAACCTTACCTATAAATATAGGTTAGGTTAGGTTAGGTAGGGTTGGTTAGGTTCGCTCATATATCTACGTTAATTTTAACTCCAATAAAAAAAAATTGACCTCATACATAGAGAAAAGGGTTGCTTTATCATTTCATAAGAAAAAAATTATAGTAAATATATTAATTCAGGAAAACTTGGCTTATTAGGCAAATCGGGCCTTGAATAGTAGGCTGAGAAGTGAGTTCTGGCTACTAGGTACGACATATATATATATATATATATATATATATATATATATATATATATATATATATATAGTTCCATTAGTTCCATTAATGGGTTATATTTCTAGAGACCCATTGGAGAGGAGATAATGGGTGATATTTCCAGAGACCCATTAGAGAGGAGATAAGGGAGTGTAGACCCCATCTCTCCCAACATCACCATTATTTCACACACCCCGTGCATTAAATGGGCATTTTAAAGTACTCATTTTCGTGAATTCAGTGAGTTAAATACTAATGGGCTGGTAGTGGTGGTAGTGGGTAGTTAATGCGCCGAAGTGGCTCCTCCCTGTTCGACTCCCATTGGCTGTCGACGGTTGGTGTGGGAGGAGCTCCCATAGTGAATATTATCGTGACGACATATTTGTCGTTCTTAGGATTGTTTGAGTGCTTGTGAAGGGGTGATTCAGTTGTTTAGCGGGTAGTTACAAGGTGGTTTAGGGTTGTTAAGGGGTGGTGATTGGTCTGAAGTATCTTTGTGGGTTGTTAGATAAGGGGATTGGTTGTTTTAGAGCGCATGCCTCGTTAGCAAGGCCGACAGTGGCGCGTTAAGCGTTCGGTCGGCCAATCAGAGCCCGCACGTGCGGTGTTGCCGCCTGCGGGGTGTTTCGGCGCCAACCTGCGGTCAGGCCGCGGGCGGTACATGTCCCTTGTGTACCGTTGACGCTAAGGCGAGAGTCGCTTGCGGCTGCGGCTAGGGGGATATCTCCTTCTGGCTCCGGATTGGATGGGTGAGAGCTGCTACTGGGTGGATGAAAGCCGTGTTTGGCGCCAGTTGCGCTCCGGGGGTCCTTGTAGACGCCTCGTTTCAATCTCACTCTCCAGTTCACCTCCAATTGCCTCGTTTGAGGCTACTTCCGTGCTTGATTGGTGGTTGAGGCACTCTGAGACGCTGGACAATGATTGGAAGATATCTGACTTCGACGGGTGATTTGATCTAGCTTAAAACTGATTGACATGTTAATCAGTAGTTAAGATTGATTGGCACTGGTAGTTACGTTACTCCCCCCCCTCCCCCCCAGAGCCTCGTGACCTGAGGTGGTGCCACGGGTTGACCTCTGAGAGTGCCAGGAGTGCCTACACCAGGAGGGTGACACTGTCACTCAAGGTGACAGGTTCTGGTGTCACTATCTGTCTTAAAACGGTGCCAGCGGTGTGCCTCTGGGTTCATGATCATGTCTCGTTCATTCCTCGTGGATTCCCTCATCTCCCCGCGGGCGTCGGAAACCAGTGGGCGTGGGCACCGCTCCTACAGCCCGCCTGGGGGCACGCCCATGCCCGCCCTCCTACCTCTCCACCCATGCCCTCCGGGTAAACATAGCGATGTCATATCGCTATACTCCTGTCGTTCCTGCGTGCCCATCCCGCCCGCGTTGAAGCAAGCCATGGCGCCCACATTCTCCAGCTTCACGCCCACGCTGGGGTCAAGCTTTACCCACACGCCCGCAAGCCTCCCGCCCACGCCCATCCTGCGGCCGGTACCCGTGTCTTTGCCAATGACTATGTCGCATATCTACAGCCCTCTCTATGTCCCGGCCGCCCACGCCCGCCCACAGCTCAACACGCCCATCCCGCCAGAGAAGAAGTCTCCAGTTCAAGGTGAGAACTTCCTATTGGTAATGTTTCATATCAAGTGATTCAGTTACGTCCTAACTGCTAATCTCTAACATTAAACATGTGAAATTACCATCACTAACTACCCTTGACACCAATAACACCTGTGCATGTTGCAAGCATATATATACACGCTTACATAGAGCCATATAGGCCTAGGTAAATACATATAAGAGCCTTGCAATAGGCCTAGATCTTGCCCCCGCTACGAAACAGAGTCTGTTCAAACAACTTTGATGGATTTCAAGTCATTCTTGAAGTTCTTCAAGGTGTTCAGTCTATAACTTTAGGTCATTTTATACTCTTAAATGTTTGTTATGTGAATAGATTGTTAGGCTAATTGTCAGGTAGTTGGATAATTACCAATAGGCTGTTTTTTTATGATTTCATCCACTTACAACCTGCACTTAGACACTTAGATCGTCACTATTGACACTTTTTTCTCACTTTACGTTTATCTTCAAGGTTAATTAAACGTTTAAGCTCCACGTTTAAACGTTCCTTCCTGGATTAAAAGCTTACTCTCAAGCTGAGACGTTTATTCTTAAACGTTCATTTCCCCGACTAGCTTAAACGTTTATTTTCAAGCTTAGACGTTCATTCTCTAGTTTAAACGTTCAATCTCCAGCCTAAACGTTCACCTCAAAGCTTAAACGTTTAATGTCAATTTTAAATGTTACTTTCGAGCCTAAACGTTTTTGTCCAATTCTTCAACTTTACGCTAAAGTTTTAATGTTGACTCACTTATGTATGTGGTGAAGAGTAGTGGTGATTGGACAGAACCCGGGGCGCTGTCTCTTCTGTCTCCTTGGCTGTCTGTGGCTCCTGTCTCCTTGGCTGTCTGTCTCCTTGGCTGTATGTCTCCTGTGTCCTTGGCTGTCTGTGGCTCCTGTCCCCTTGGCTGTCTGTGTCTCCTGTCTCCTTGGCTGTCTGTGGCTCCTGTCTCTTTGTTTCTGTCTGTCTCCTTGGCTGTCTGTGGCTCCTGTGTCCTTGGCTGTCTGTGTCTCCTGTCTCTTTGTTTCTGTCCTGTCTTCTTGTATATGTCTCCTGTCTCTTTGTTTCTGTCCTGTCTTCTTGTATATGTCTCCTGTCTCCTAGGCTGTCTGTGTCTCCTGTCTTCTTGGCTGTCTGTGTCTCCTGTGTCCTTGGCTGTCTGTGTCTTCTGTCTCCTTGGCTGTCTGTGTCTCCTGTCTCCTTGGCTGTCTGTGTCTTCTGTGTCCTTGGCTGTCTGTGTCCAGTCTCCTTAGCTGTCTATGTCTCCTGTCTCCTTGGCTGTCTATGTCTCCTGTCTCTTCGTCTGTGTCCCACACACAAGTCCCTTGTCACGTACTCTGATATGCCACTTAGACTTCTTTCCCCCTTGTTCCGTTCCACGTGTCCCCAGTGATCACAGTCTGTTGTTCAGCAATTCTCGTTTCGCCCTGGACCGTTCCGGGTCGTTCCTTTAGTTCAATAATTTTCTTTGTGTCATTCCAGGTGTTCAGAGGATTTGTTTTCCATTCTTGTGTTATTTTAGGAAAGTTCAGATGCTTATATAGTCACACGAGAGCCCAAACACACACACACATATATATATATACACACATATATACACACACATACACACACATACAAATATATAGTGTCAGAGTGGTTGGCAAATGGAATGCATTAGGAAGTGATGTGGTGGAGGCTGACTCCATACACAGTTTCAAGTGTAGATATGATAGAGCCCAGTAGGCTCAGGAACCTGTACACCTGTTGATTGACGGTTGAGAGGCGGGACCAAAGAGCCAGAGCTCAACCCCCGCAAGCTTAATTAGGTGAGTACACACACACACACACACACACACACACACACACACACACACACACACACACACACACACACACACACACACACACACACACACACACACACACACACACACACCTTGAAAAACTATTCATAGTCTGTAGTTCTAAATGAATAAACTATGAATATAGTTTAGGCTACTATCTCCCCCCCCCACACACACCTTAGGTCTAACAAGTACCCTTCCCTACAAAGCATCGCCATAACAGTAACCTAACTACTGCTAGGTGAACAGGCGCATGAGGTGAAAAGAAACGAGCCCAAGCACCCAGCTAGCCCTCAGTTTCCGGAGATTGAACCCGGGATACCCGAGTGTGAGTTAACAATGTAGTTACCGAACTGCAAACATCACCCAAAAAGGCCTTTAAGGTTCATATTCCTATACAAACAAACCAATTTCAGAGTAAGACTTTCGGTGGTTATAATAGGAGCTGCCTCGTATGGGCCAATAGGCCTGCTGCAGTTCTCATTACTACTATCCCCTACACCTGACTTTCCTCCTCAGCTCTCTCTTGCCTATTTAATTCCTGTCCCTACCTGTCCTCATCACAATCGACTTGAGAATGGTCCAGGACGGACCGAAACGTCGTCGTCTCTTCAACTTCTAGTGTGTGGTCTGGTCAACAGTGTTCATTGAACTGTTACTCGAATTAATTTTGTTTGGCATCTATCAAAGTGTTTATAAAAGCAATTGTTTTTCTTTTTCTGATTTATTCAAATTGTCATTTTTAAGTATAATTATTTATTATTTTTGGTGCTATTTCTTATAATGATAGATAATATCTATTAGTAATACTTATTATCTATCAATCAACCACTGTCATATTAACTATGATCTTCAAAGTAATTCAAATATATTAATTTATTTTATGAATGAAATATACAAAATAATTTATATAGGCAATGAAAATAGTATTTATTATATCAAATTATAAATATATATAATAATAAGTATTATATATTTTTTTATTTGCTATTAAAATACAATTTTATTTGTTTATTTAAAATAATTTAATATATGTTAATTACTTTGTTTAATATATATATATATATATATATATATATATATATATATATATATATATATATATATATATATATATATATATATATATATATATATATATATATATATATATATATATATATATATATATATATATGATTCAAAAAGACCTATCTGGGTCTAAACACCAATTAAAAATAGGCTTTTCAATACAAAATAGGCCTATAAATAAAAAAAGTAGGCCTAAAGATATAAACTAGATCTATATAGATTTATAGCAAATTAATCTCTGCAGTATTTTAGTTTATAAATGAGATATGGCCATTTTCTTGGTCCGAGCTCTGATGTCAAAAATTAGTAATGCAAATTAGATCATTATATCTTTATATTCTAATGTTTTACGGCAATATAATGATTCGTTATAAATTGGTAACACCTCTTTATCTCAACCTAACTGCTCGTTACAAAGGGGCTAGTAGTTATAAGTCGTTTTATGATTTTTAAACTTAAAAATTTAATTTAAAACTTATAACGGTTTTAGCGTTTCACGTTTCACATTTAAAACTTTTTTGTTTTCACAAGTTTTAAAGAGAAATATAAACCTTTCGTGTATTCAGCGTTTTAAACAGTTGAAAAGATTAAATCAAATTGGTAAAAAATTAATAAATTGAACTTAATTGAAATTAAATTTTAATAGCCTCTTTAAAAAAAGGAATTTTTTTCCCCACACAATGGACAACATATTAAGATAAAATCTTAATTGCCTTTTGTTTTTACCTGAATTTACCTGAGGGGCCACTATCTCTTTCTAATGGCGACAAGGACAGGAATTTAGCGGCTTGTCATTTTTTTTTTAGTTTTTAGTAATAGCTCAATTATTAACTTGGAATATATTATCATTAGATTTTAAATTTGCTAATTTCTTTGTGAAGAAGTTTATATATAAACTATAAATTGCTATATTGGTTTAAATTTATATTCAGGATATATGATGTTTATTCTCCCCATAGCAATATATATGTCTCGGCTCAGAGATGCCCCAATATAGTCATGTTTCGACCAAGGAGCTGGGATATGAGGACAAGGAGCTGGGATATGAGGACAAGGAGCTGGGATATGAGGACAAGGAGCTGGGGTATGAGGACAAGGAGCTGGGGTATGAGGACAAGGAGCTGGGATATGAGGACAAGGAGCTGGGATATGAGGACAAGGAGCTGGGATATGAGGATAAGGAGCTGGGGTTTGAGGACAAGGAGCTGGGATATGAGGACAAGGATCTGCGATATGAGGATAAGGAGCTGGGGTTTGAGGACAAGGAGCTGGGGTATGAGGACAAGGATCTGCGATATGAGGATAAGGAGCTGGGGTTTGAGGACAAGGAGCTGGGATATTAGGACAAGGAGCTGGGATATGAGGACAAGGAGCTGGGATATGAGGACAAGGAGCTGGGATATGAGGACAAGGAGCTGGGATATGAGGACAAGGAGCTGGGATATGAGGACAAGGAGCTGGGATATGAGGACAAGGAGCTGGTATATGAGGACAAGGAGCTGGAATATGAGGACAAGGAGCTGGGATATTAGGACAAGGAGCTGGGATATGAGGACAAGGAGCTGGGATATGAGGACAAGGAGCTGGGATATGAGGACAAGGACCTGGGATATGAGGACAAGGAGCTGGGATATGAGGACAAGGAGCTGGGATATGAGGACAAGGAGCTGGGATATGAGGACAAGGAGCTGGGATATGAGGAGATTAAGGCGCTGGAATATATGAATGGAGAATAGGAATGCTGTCCAACTATTTGAAGCATTGGGGATCGAACGCCGACCATGCAAGGCACAAGACTGCTACTGTACCAACCAATCGAAGTTGATGCTGGAATATACAGCTCCAGCGTCAGTCCCAAACATTCTCAAGAATAGAAGAAAAACACCAAGAATGTTCAGAAATCTGTCACTAGTCTAGTTTATGACACGGACATGTTTACGACATAAAAGATACTTAGAGGAGTCCATAGGGAAGATATAGGTATCCCTAGAACAGGAAGACTTTAAGTTGAAGCCTAACGTGGAAATGTATCTGTCTCTGTCTCTCTCTCTCTCTCTCTCTCTCTCTCTCTCTCTCTCTCTCTCTCTCTCTCTCTCTCTCTCTCTCTCTCTCTCTCTCTCTCTCTCTCTCTCTCTCTCTCTCTCTCTCTCTCTCTCTGAAGACAGACAGACACGCAACATCCTCAAAATGACAAAGATAAACCGCCAATATCCGTAATAATAATAATTATGAAAAAAAAGAATGAAGAATGCGCCGATTTGGATCAAAATCCGGATCTCGGTTGGCGATGAGTGTTCGGTACCAGGAGACTACTAAAACCGGTTTATTTATATCCGGCCGGCCGGTTAGTATCCGTACCAGTCCTCCTCCTTCGTCTCCTCTCTTCTTCTCTCCTCCTATCCCTCTTCCTCTTCCTCCTCCTGAACAGGACCGGCTCCAAAAGGCTCGTTAGAATAGGACAGGTGAATGGGGCGCTGTAATTAGACCCGGATAATATATATTTTTTTTGTATCTGTGGGACGAGGAGGTAAATAGGATTTTATGTATATATTTCACACAAGAGATTACACATTTTTACAGCTGTTTTGAGGCTGTTTTAAATTGTTTGGCTCGTTTGGGCTTTTTTTTTGGGGGGGGGGGGGTCAGCTGAGAAGGAAAGTGAATGATTAAAGGGGGGATAAAATATTGGAAGTCATTGTAAAGCTGAGATAGATGTGGGATATGAGCTGGGATATGAGGACAAGGAGCTGGGATATGAGGACAAGGAGCTGGGATATGAGAACAAGGAGCTGGGATGTTAGGACAAGGAGCTGGGATATGGATACAAGGAACTGGGATATGAGGACAAGGAGCTGGGATATGAGAACAAGGAACTGGGATATGAGAACAAGGAGCTGGGATATGAGAACAAGGAGCTGGGATGTGAGGACAAGGAGCTGGGATATGGATACAAGGAACTGGGATATGAGGACAAGGAGCTGGGATGTGGATACAAGGAGCTGGGATATGGATACAAGGAACTAGGATCCTGGAAACTGAATTTGCATTTCGCTTCCCAACTTCAGATAAGTAGACGCTAATGAGTTGCAAATTAGCATCAAAAGGACTTCCGATAACCTGATAATTTTAGCACATTTTAACCCCCCCCCCCCTCTTCGGATAGATTAATCACGATCCTCTTCAGATATGTAAAGATATCTAACCTAACCAGAAACCCCAAGCCACCTACCCTAACCTAACCTACCGAGGCGATGACAAAGAAAACGTGGATATTTCTGAGCCGCTGCTGTCCATAGTACTTTGTAATCTGTACGATGAAGGGGGGGGGGGGGCGTAGGGAGCCGGTCGGCTGAGCGGACAGCACGCTGTACTTGTGATCCTGTGGTCCTGGGTCCGATCCCAGGCGCCGGCGAGAAACAATGGGCAGAGTTTCTTTCACCCTATGCCCCTGTTACCTAGCAGTAAAATAGGTACCTGGGTGTTAGTCAGCTGTTACGGGCTGCTTCCTGGGGGTGGAGGCCTGGTCGAGGACCGGGCCGCGGGGACACTAAAGCCCCGAAATCATCATCTCAAGATAGCGAACAAAATTGAGACGCATTAGTGAAGATTGGTGGTTGTCTCTGCCTTATAGAGTAGTCGCCTCCGGTTTGTGGCTGGTGTGAGGCGTCGTCAAGATGTGATCCCCTTATACTGGCATACTTCCCCCTTGTCTTACCTCTGAGCACTGATAACTTAGCATATCCTTAACTAAACCATAGGGCTAGAAACATTAACAAAATATAACACAAACTAACACAATATAACATAAAATAAAAAAATAGCATAAACCCCCCAAAATAACACACATTAACCAAATATAACAATTAACAATACACAAATGTCTCAATGTTAAATATATTTAACTCCAACACACTCAGATGGCAACACTGGGACTATAGAGTGTTGCCAAACACACATTCTCACATTTTTGGAGAATAATAATAGAGATATTGATAAGATTGTATTAGGAATGTAAGTGTATTATATATATGTATTTTTGGAGGGTTGTTAGGGGTTAGTATAGTTGTATATTATGTAATTTATGACTTCGCTACCTGTCATGTCTTGGCTAAACTGGTTTTAAGATGGGTTCAGATGCTCAAAAAGAGGTTTGGGATTGATGTCTCTTGCTTGAGATGTCAGGGTTTTTGGATATCGTGTTTTTATTGGTTTTATATGTGTTTTTATATGAATTTTGAATTGTTTTTAATATTTATCTGTATGTCTGGCTCTGTCTGTCTGTCTCTCTCTCTCTCTCTCTGTCTCTTTCTTTGTCTCTGTCTGTCTGTCTCTCTCTCTCTCTCTCTCTCTCTCTCTCTCTCTCTCTCTCTCTCTCTCTCTCTCTCTCTCTCTCTCTCTCTCTCTCTCTCTCTCTTTCTCTCTCTCTCTGTCTCTGTCTCTGTCTCTGTCTCTCTCTCTCTCTCTCTCTCTCTCTGTCTCTGTCTCTCTCTCTCTCTCTCTCTCTCTCTCTCTCTCTCTCTCTCTCTCTCTCTCTCTCTCTCTCTCTCTCTCTCTCTCTCTCTCTCTCTCTCTCTCTCTCTCAGTCTCTCACTCTAACTATATTCCCTCCACTAAACCACTAACCATTCTCTCCCTCCACCACAAAGTATTCCCACACCTCTCCAGTACCCCTCCCCCCCCACCACTAACCACTAACCACCTACTCCCCCGCCACCCCCTCCTCCAGGAATTACGAGGCCCCGCTCGGAGTCCCCAACGGAGGACGTCCCCTCCTGTAAGCGGATCAGGACGGCCTTCACGTCCACACAGCTGCTGGAGTTAGAGAGAGAGTTCTCCGCCAACATGTACCTGAGTCGCCTCCGACGGATAGAGATTGCTACGTATCTCAACTTATCTGAGAAACAGGTAGGTATTAGTTCGAGGTTCGAAACCAGACGCTTGGGGTCAGCCTCTCGCGATTTCTCATCGTGGTTACTGTCGGGTATGTGCCCAACAGGGTCGGATTAAAATCAATCCATTGGCAATGGTTCGAGGTTCGAAACCAGACGCTTGGGGTCAGCCTCTCGCGATTTCTCATCGTGGTTACTGTCGGGTATGTGCCCAACACGGTCGGATTAAAATCAATCCATTGACAATGTGTTTGCTATATGCAACTATGTGAACGTTTTGGCAATTCATACATCGGCTGGATCTTTAAAATATTCTAAAATTACAAATCAAAACAAGTAATTTTTTCTTGAATTACAGTAAAATAGTAAGCACCGATGTCCCCAAAATTGTCAAAAAAATATATCTATCATGTTTTAGCTGTAAGACGTAAAAATTTGTTCTATAAATGAGAGAATAATCAGTCATTAAGCCCAATTATCTCCAGTCAAGATTATCAAAAGTAAAAGAAAGAGATGCAAAAAATATAATAGAAATATATTATTCACTTTCCTTTCCCATACTTTCTCCTCCTTTTCCTCATACTTTCTCCTCTTCCTCATACTTTCTCCTCCTCTTCCCCATATTTTCTCCTCTTCCTCATACTTTCTCCTCTTCCCCCATACTTTCTCCTCCTCTTCCCCCATACTTTCTCCTCCTCTTCCCCCATACTTTCTCCCCCTATTCCCCCATACTTTCTCCCCCTATTCCCTATACTTTCTCCCCCTATTCCCCCATACTTTCTCCCCCTATTCCCTATACTTTCTCCCCCTATTCCCCCATACTTTCTCCCCCTATTCCCCCATACTTTCTCCCCCTATTCCCCCATACTTTCTCCCCCTATTCCCCCATACTTTCTCCCCCTATTCCCTATACTTTCTCCCCCTATTCCCCCATACTTTCTCCCCCTCTTCCCCCATACTTTCTCCCCCTCTTCCCCCATACTTTCTCCCCCTATTCCCTATACTTTCTCCCCCTATTCCCCCATACTTTCTCCCCCTCTTCCCCCATACTTTCTCCCCCTATTCCCTATACTTTCTCCCCCTATTCCCCCTATTCCCTATACTTTCTCCCCCTATTCCCCCATACTTTCTCCCCCTATTCCCCCATACTTTCTCCCCCTATTCCCCCATACTTTCTCCCCCTATTCCCTATACTTTCTCCCCCTATTCCCCCATACTTTCTCCCCCTATTCCCTATACTTTCTCCCCCTATTCCCCCATACTTTCTCCCCCTCTTCCCCCATACTTTCTCCCCCTATTCCCTATACTTTCTCCCCCTATTCCCCCATACTTTCTCCCCCTATTCCCCCATACTTTCTCCCCCTATTCCCCCATACTTTCTCCCCCTATTCCCCCATACTTTCTCCTCTTCCCTATACTTTCTCCTCTTCCCCCATACTTTCTCCTCCTTTTCCCCCATACTTTCTCCTCTGGATTAACGCTTTCTCACAATCGCCACCTTTCCATTTCCAGGTGAAAATCTGGTTCCAGAACCGCCGTGTGAAGTACAAGAAGGAAGAGAGCGGACAGTCCAAGGAGAAGTGCTCGTGTCTAAGGACTTGTTCAGCCTCTAGGACTCGCTCCAAGGACTCCCCTGGCCCTCAGGGGTGCCACGCCAGGCATGACGGTGAAGAGTCCTTGGAGGAGGAGAAGGTCGACGTCGAGGCGATCGATGGAAGTCGATATAAGGTCGATTGTGATGAAAAGGTTTTCTCTGAATTAGGCCAGCATCGTCATCAAGTTCCTGAGCGTGGGCAGGAGGTGCAGGGATATCCTAGGCCGGACGAGGAGCATTGTCGAAAGGCTGTTAGTGTTGACTTTAATCCCTCTGGTGAACACGTGAGGCCCTCTGGTGAACACGTGAGGCCCTCTGCTGAACACATCAGGCCCTCTGCTGAACACATCAGGCCCTCTGGTGAACACATCAGGCCCTCTGCTGAACACATCAGGCCCTCTGGTGAACACATCAGGCCCTCTGCTGAACACATCAGGCCCTCTGGTGAACACATCAGGCCCTCTGCTGAACACATCAGGCCCTCTGCTGAACACATCAGGCCCTCTGGTGAACACATGAGGCCCTCTGGTGAACACATCCGGCCCTCTGGTGAACACATCCGGCCCTCTGGTGAACACATCCGGCCCTCTGCTGAACACATCAGGCCCTCTGCTGAACACATGGCAACCCACAGCTACACATCTGACACAGACTCAGACAAAGACAGTAGTGAAAACATTGATGTCATTTGAGTCTTTGTCAAAATTGATCAGACAGTACACGTATCATCCTCTCCCCCCCCCCCCCCCCCACGAAACTATTTGAGAATGAACGATAACTTTTGGATTGTTCGTCAAGGTGTTAATATTCTGTTGAACAATTTAGTTTTTTTTTTACAGGATTGGGTGTTTGGTAAGGCAATAGGGAAGCATCTTTACCAGTCAACTCATTCTACCGTCTTGAATCAACTCATTCTACCGTCTTGAATCAAATCATTCTGCTGTCTTGAATCAACTTATTCTGCTGTCTTGAATCAACTTATTCTGCTGTCTTGAATCAAATCATTCTGCTGTCTTGAATCAAATCATTCTACCGTCTTGAATCAACTCATTCTACCGTCTTGAATCAAATCATTCTACCGTCTTGGATCAAATCATTCTACCGTCTTGAATCAAGTCATTCTGCTGTCTTGAATCAACTCATTCTGCCGTCTTGAATCAAATCATTCTACCGTCTTGAATCAAATCATTCTACCGTCTTGAATCAACTCATTCTACCGTCTTGAATCAAATCATTCTGCTGTCTTGAATCAAATCATTCTGCTGTCGCTTCCACGTAGCGAATAATCATACTAGCTTAGTGCTTTCTAATAAGTACCATCAAGTCCAACAGTCCTAAAATATGACAAAAGTCCAAAATTGTCATACAATATGACACAAGTCCAACAGTGTCATGCAATATGACACAAGTCCAACATTGTCATACAATATGACACAAGTCCAACATTGTCATACAATATGACACAAGTCCAACATTGACGAGAGTGCCTCGAAAAATATTGCCTTCGAATTGATGTATATAAAATATATATTTTTCGTAATACAAATATACGCAATGTGTGAGACGTCTTCACCTTAAGTGACTTCTTGACCTTAAGTGTGTATGTTAGAGCTTAGAATGCAAGTTTCCCTCCACTAAAGTCCTTATATTTGCACCAGGGCGACCACAACAGACTGGTGGATCATGTTTAAGATATATAATAGAGGTTATTTAGATGCCTGGTGTGGACCAATAGGAGCTGCCTCGTATGGACCAATAGGAGCTGCCTCGTATGGACCAATAGCAGCTGCCTTGTATGGACCAATAGCAGCTGCCTCGTATGGACCAGTAGGATCTGCCTCGTATGGACCAATAGCAGCTGCCTTGTATGGACCAATAGTAGCTGCCTCGTATGGACCAGTAGGATCTGCCTCGTATGGACCAATAGCAGCTGCCTCGTATGGACCAATAGGAGCTGCCTCGTATGGACCAATAGCAGCTACCTCGTATGGACCAATAGCAGCTGCCTCGTATGGACCAATAGCAGCTGCCTCGTGTGGACCAATAGGAGCTGCCTCGTATGGACCAGTAGGATCTGCCTCGTATGGACCAATAGCAGCTGCCTCGTATGGACCAATAGGAGCTGCCTCGTATGGACCAATAGCAGCTGCCTCGTATGGACCAATAGGAGCTGCCTCGTATGGACCAATAGCAGCTGCCTCGTATGGACCAATAGGAGCTGCCTCGTATGGACCAATAGGAGCTGCCTCGTATGGTCCAATAGGAGCTGCCTCGTATGGACCAATAGCAGCTGCCTCGTATGGACCAATAGCAGCTGCCTCGTATGGACCAATAGCAGCTGCCTCGTATGGACCAATAGCAGCTGCCTCGTATGGTCCAATAGGAGCTGCCTCGTATGGACCAATAGCAGCTACCTCGTATGGACCAATAGCAGCTGCCTCGTATGGACCAATAGCAGCTGCCTCGTATGGACCAATAGCAGCTGCTTCTTATTGACCTAAAAAAAATGATTTGTACATTCTAAATAAATTTTGTCTAGTGGTCTTTCGGTCATGTACTGTGTTCTGTTTGTGTTTTAATAACGCGTACTGTTTTAATACCCGTTTAGTCTTGGACTGTGTTCTGTTTTGATAGCACTTACTGTTGACAACGGGAAACAGGAGCTTAAGGTAAAAAAGTCACAAAGCTTCAAGGGATTTAGTATCTTACGGTAGATAATGAAATAAGTTAAAATGTTGAAAGCCTATTATGTGGGGTTGAATTTCACCTGGTCTTACAGTGCCTTGTGTTTATAGTGCCTGGGGCTCTATACAGTGCCTGGGGCTCTATACAGTGCCTGGAGCTCCATACAGTGCCTGGGGGTTCTATACAGTGCCTAGGGCTCCATACAGTGCCTGGGGGGGTTCTATACAGTGCCTGGGGTTCTATACAGTGCCTGGGGGCTCTATACAGTGCCTGGGGGTTCTATACAGTGCCTGGAGCTCCATACAGTGCCTGGGGGGTTCTATACAGTGCCTGGGGCTCTATACAGTGCCTGGGGCTCCATACAGTGCCTGGGGCTCCATACAGTGCCTGGAGCTCCATACAGTGCCTGGGGGGTTCTATACAGTGCCTGGGGCTCCATACAGTGCCTGGAGCTCCATACAGTGCCTGGGGCTCCATACAGTGCCTGGAGCTCCATACAGTGCCTGGGGCTCCATACAGTGCCTGGAGCTCCATACAGTGCCTGGGGCTCCATACAGTGCCTGGAGCTCCATACAGTGCCTGGGGCTCCATACAGTGCCTGGAGCTCCATACAGTGCCTGGAGCTCCATACAGTGCCTGGAGCTCCATACAGTGCCTGGAGCTCCATACAGTTCCTGGAGCTCCATACAGTGCCTGGGGGGTTCTATACAGTGCCTGGGGCTCCATACAGTGCCTGGGGCTCCATACAGTGCCTGGGGCTCCATACAGTGCCTGGGGCTCCATACAGTGCCTGGAGCTCCATACAGTGCCTGGGGGGTTCTATACAGTGCCTGGGGGGTTCTATACAGTGCCTGGAGCTCCATACAGTGCCTGGGGGGTTCTATACAGTGCCTGGGGGGTTCTATACAGTGCCTGGAGCTCCATACAGTGCCTGCTGCTCCATACAGTGCCTGGGGCTCCATACAGTGCCTGCTGCTCCATACAGTGCCTGCTGCTCCATACAGTGCCTGCTGCTCCATACAGTGCCTGGGGCTCCATACAGTGCCTGCTGCTCCATACAGTGCCTGGGGCTCTATACAGTGCCTGGGGCTCCATACAGTGCCTGGGGCTCCATACAGTGCCTGGGGCTCCATACAGTGCCTGGGGGGCTCTATACAGTGCCTGGAGCTCCATACAGTGCCTGGAGCTCCATACAGTGCCTGGGGCTCCATACAGTGCCTGGGGCTCCATACAGTGCCTGGGGCTCCATACAGTGGGGCTTCATATACCTTTATACAACCTCAGTCAGTATATGATTCACAGTATCGGGTGCAAGCAACAGTTGAATAAACCCCTGGTACCTTCAACTCTTGTATGATGTATAGTGCCTCATACAGCGGGTGTATGATGTATTCTGTATCTTTAAAATACATGGTGTATATGTGTGTGTATTCAAAGGTGGAGGGCAGACACCCAACTTGGCAGGGTGACTGGTGTGGGTGGAGGGAATGTCATAGGCTAGTAGGAATGAGCCCCACATTAAGTACCATTAATGGGGTATCAGCTCCCATTATTTCGGTGTGGGTAAAATGGCCGCCAAATCCTTAGATTCTCTCCAGCTGTTTACAATATACAGAATTCAGATATTGACATTGGAAAACACATATTTTGATCTCTACTTTTCATTTTAAGGGGTTCAAACGCATGTTTTTTTTTTTTAAGACGACCCGGGAACCGCCGGTTACCCTATTTTGTTATATTATAATCATCAATGGTTGACCTTAAGACAAGAAAATATATATATATATATATATATATATATATATATATATATATATATATATATATATATATATATATATATATATATATATATATATATATATATATATATATATATATATATATATATATATATATAACTGAAAACTCACACCCCAGAGTTTTCAGTTGTATATAGTCCTGGGGACCATTCAGGCTTGTTTGCATATATATATATATATATATATATATATATATATATATATATATATATATATATATATGTGTGTGTGTGTGTGTGTGTGTGTGTGTGTGTGTGTGTGTGTGTGTGTGTGTGTGTGTGTGTGTGTGTGTGTGTGTGTGTGTGTGTGTGTGTGTGTGTGTGTGTGTGAGTGTGTGTGTGTGTGTGTGTGAGTGTGTGTGTGTGTGTGTGTGAGTGTGTGTGTGTGTGCTTATATATGGATATTAATATATCATATCTCATATTTTTATAATAACAAGCCACATTTTACTACATAAAAAACACAGAAAACATTGCAAACAAAAATGCCTTCTATAAACTATAAGGACGGGAATGTCAACAAACCCGCCTGGCGCTAACATAGGCTCTGATCCTACCAGTGGGGACTCCAAACCCTTATACATTAATCCAATCCCTCCTTTACTGAGAGTATTATGTATGCTCTTTTTTTTTACACTTATACATCAAGGGAGTATTTACCCTTCCAATATTTACCCACCTATTGTAATCTAGTCACAAAGTTGCTTAGTATCGTAAGGAAACACTGTAAATTACGATTATAGGGGCGATAAATGCAAAGCCTTCCCTAGCCTTATTGAGGGCGGGAAGGTCGCATTTGGTATATTTATCTGGTTGTTGAGGACCTTTATTGGCTCAAAGGTTTTGTGCCCTTGTAGCTCTTGACTTGTGTTGCTGAATATATATATATATATTATGTGAATTTTTATTTGTTTTTATTTCAATCCTGGACTATCTTAGGTTACAACATTGGACTGATGCTCAGCCTAATGTTCACAGCCGTAGGAAATGAACAGTGCACAGCATCATGTTCAATGCTTGTTCAATGCCTCATAACAAAACCTCATTATCAGTAAGAATCGCGTTAGAAAACGAGAATTATCTAAACAAAAACTTTTAGAATTTAGAATAAAAAGTTTCTATTTTTTCAGCATAGATACGAGTGTTTTCTCCTATCAATTGAATACATAGATACACATTATGTATCTCATTAATACATCACATGAATACGATTTCATTGTGCAAAATAATCACAAAAAAAAACGAACTAGAAAATATTAAATTTAGAGACAAAGAAAAATTTGGCAACGCTAACTAAAGTAAAATATATATATATATATATATATATATATATATATATATATATATATATATATATATATATATATATATATATATATATATATATATATATATATATCTCAAATTGGTAATTCCGTCGAATTGGGCAGTTTGGCCAAACAGCTGTCAGTCAAGTGTTCCCGTAACTACCCCCCCTAACCCCCCCCTTCCCCCCCCACAAGTAAGTATGTAAGCAATTTAACACGCCCCATTAGGCTCAATCATGGAATTTCTGCGATGACACCCGATATAAAATTCTCGAGATTCATACATCTAATTCATCGAGTTTCATGTATGTATAACTCATCAAGATTCATGTATATGTATTTCGAGAAGCCAAATTGTATTGAATTCTCTCTGTTTTCAGGTTTTTTTCACTAAACGATTCAATTTCGACAATTAGAGCCCCACAGCGCGTTATTTAGTGAGATTAAACCCCAAAATAAACCTCGTTAAATATGTACGGTTTTATTAAACCCAACGATAGCTGTGGCGTTAGTTTTTACATAATATTATTGTGAAGGTTTTAACAGGAGAGAACGCCGAAGTTCTCCATAGAAAAAGAACGCCAGAACGCCGTTATAAATTCAAACGCTGTGGTGGACAAGGAAGAACACGTTCTATACGGGAGAGAACACACACCATTAAACGCCAAAATGTTCTCTAAAGCGAGAACAGGTGTTCCCGGTGAACATCTGTTCATTGCATGGCTACCGAAGCCTCGTTCGACCGTCAGGTAGTTCGGCCATTAAGACTCTGGCCGGATGGAACACATGTGGAGCCGGATATAGAAATATAAGCATGTAAATGACCTCAAACGCGACTTATAATTTGAGATAAATCTACTGGAAAATTTATATATATCATAAATTTCGTATAATTAGGCTTCTGGAGTTTTTTTTTGTATTCTCGTGTTCCTATAATATATGTAGCTTATGTTATATCATATATCGAACCCCTGAGGTTGATAGATCGTCCTTGTGGCCTTTGAGAGGTTGATAGATCGTCCATGTGACCTTCGAGAGGTTGATAGATCTTTGTGAACATAATTTAAACTCTCAGTTGGACTGCAGTTAGGTTAGGTTAGGTTAGGTTAGGTTAGGTTTGGTTAGGTTAGGTAGTTCCGACATCCTTTCTTATAGTAAGCAAGACGTGGTGCGGTTAGTAGGAGACCAGACCCGCACTTTCAAGGTCTGCAGCATATAACAGCCAATTAGGGAGCCCAGAAATATATACCAGCCAATTAGAAAGCAGAAAAGGCCCCATAGCAGCAAAATAAATGATGTATATATATATATGGTAATTATGTAGTCTGCACGTGTGATACAAACCTGACTTTATAATATGACTACTTAAGTCTCTCCATAGCCACTACACACATGACTCATACAGATATACTCGTACACACCTGGGGAATCGCATTTTTTTTTTTACATCTGACTCCTGTTAGCAGGCTGAGAGCTTTCCCTTCCCATAGCTCATGGTAAGCCGTACCCTACTAGTTTTACACAGGATGGTACAGGAGCAGACGACTGCTGACTCCTGTTAGCTGGCTGAGAGCTTTCCCTTCCCATAGCTCATGGTAAGCCTTACCCTACTAGTTTTACTCAGGAGGGTACAGGAGCAGACGACTGCTGACTCCTGTTAGCTGGCTGAGAGCTTTCCCTTCACATAGCTCATGGTAAGCCTTACCCTACTAGTTTTACACAGGAGGGTACAGGAGCAGACGACTGCTGACTCCTGTTAGCTGGCTGAGAGCTTTCCCTTCCCATAGCTCATGGTAAGCCTTACCCTACTAGTTTTACACAGGAGGGTACAGGAGCAGACGACTGCTGACTCCTGTTAGCTGGCTGAGAGCTTTCCCTACCCATAGCTTATGGTAAGCCTTACCCTACTAGTTATCCCTGGAATGCGATTCGCCAACTGATTTATAACCAATTCGACCATTACCGAGGGCTGAACGAGAGTGGGTAGTTAAGGATTGGTGCCCAGTCGATCCCCAATGCCCAAGGGTTCGAAATCACTGGCCGTGGGGGGGGGGGGGGGGAGATGCAAGGCGTGCATATGTGTGTGTGTTCACATGTGAACACATGTGTTATACCTGACTCTACACCCATGCAACACACCAGTACACCTACACATGTGACTCGACTAACGTATGTGGTATACTCACCTCACACACCTGCCTATTAACATCACACATCTGTTAACACATCTGGCTATTAACATCTCCACACATCTGTTAACACATCTGCCTATTAACATCACACATCTGTTAACATATCTGCCTATTAACATCACACATCTGTTAACACATCTGCCTATTAACATCACACATCTGTTAACACATCTGCCTATTAACATCACACATCTGTTAACACATCTGCCTATTAACATCACACATCTGTTAACACATCTGGCTATTAACATCACACATCTGTTAACACATCTGCCTATTAACATCACACATCTGTTAACACATCTGGCTATTAACATCACACATCTGTTAACACATCTGGCTATTAACATCACACATCTGTTAACACATCTGGCTATTAACATCACACATCTGTTAACACATCTGCCTATTAACATCACACATCTGTTAACACATCTGCCTATTAACATCACACATCTGTTAACACATCTGGCTATTAACATCTCCATACATCTGTTAACACATCTGGCTATTAACATCACACATCTGTTAACACATCTGGCTATTAACATCACACATCTGTTAACACATCTGCCTATTAACATCACACATCTGTTAACACATCTGGCTATTAACATCTCCATACATCTGTTAACACATCTGCCTATTAACATCACACATCTGTTAACACATCTGGCTATTAACATCACACATCTGTTAACACATCTGCCTATTAACATCACACATCTGTTAACACATCTGGCTATTAACATCTCCATACATCTGTTAACACATCTGCCTATTAACATCACACATCTGTTAACACATCTGGCTATTAACATCACACATCTGTTAACACATCTGCCTATTAACATCACACATCTGTTAACACATCTGGCTATTAACATCTCCATACATCTGTTAACACATCTGCCTATTAACATCACACATCTATTAAGAGATCTGCCTATTAACATCACACATCTGTTAACACATCTGGCTATTAACATCACACATCTGTTAACACATCTGGCTATTAACATCTCCATACATCTGTTAACACATCTGCCTATTAACATCACACATCTGTTAACACATCTGCCTATTAACATCACACATCTGTTAACACATCTGGCTATTAACATCTCCATACATCTGTTAACACATCTGCCTATTAACATCACACATCTGGCTATTAACATCACACATCTGTTAACACATCTGCCTATTAACACCACACATCTGTTAGCACATCTGCCTATTAACATCACACATCTGTTACACATCTGGCTATTAACATCACACATCTGTTAACACATCTGCCTATTAACATCACACATCTGTTAACACATCTGGCTATTAACATCTCCACAGACATCTATTAACACACCTGCCTCTCACACCTGCCTATTAACTAGTCAGGTCTCTGGGAAAACCTGTAAAACTAATTTATAAAATAAAAATTAAACTATTTTATATAAAATGAAGAAAAAAAATGGAAATAAAATGCAACTCTTTTTGCGTAACCAGAAACGTACTCACCCAAGAACCCTAACCTAACCTACCGAGGCCCATGCATAGAAAACGTCAATATTACGGTGCTTTTGATCTCTAGTCACCCTATTGCGTTACAATTGGGTCCTAAAAAGCTGAGGATAGAGGTGGCTTTTACAACTTCCTCTTTTAGAGCAGTTCATTTCTTGTGTCCACCTGATCTAATTCCCCTCCTTAGTATCTTATACGTTGTGATCATTCCCCTTATGCTCCTTCTGTCATCTAGGGTTGTGAGATCTAGGTCCTGTCTTCGTAGCTTAACCCTCTTAGGTCTGGTACCAGTCGAATTGCAAATTATTGTGTAATTATTTTAATTCTGGGTTTTATGTTTCACACGGTGGGGACTCCATGCCAGTGCTGCGTATTCCAGTATTTGGTTGAACGAATGATGTGTAAATTGCTTTGGAATGTTGATTCAGGTTCCTAAACGATATGTGGTTATATATGCCAGCGTCTCATATGCCGCTGATGGTGTTAGGTTTATGTGTGTCACTGATGTGAGTGTGGGAAGTAAGTCCACTTCCTGATCCTGGTTTAGAGGCCTTTTGGTCTCCTCTCCGTGTGTGTGTGTGTGTGTGTGTGTGTGTGTGTGTGTGTGTGTGTGTGTGTGTGTGTGTGTGTGTGTGTGTGTGTGTGTGTGTGTGTGTGTGTGTGTGTGTGTGTGTGTGTGTGTGTGTGTGTGTGTGTGTGTGTGTGTGTGTGTGTGTGTGTGTGTGTGTGTGTGTGTGTGTGTGTGTGTGTGTGTGTGTGAGAGTGTATGTATGTATGTGTGTGTGTGTGTGTGTGTGTGTGTGTGTGTGTGAAAGTGTATGTATGTGTGTGTGTGTGTGTGTGTGTGTGTGTGTACTCGCCTAGTTCTCACCTAGTTGTGCTTGCGGGGGTTGAGCTCTGGCTCTTTGGTCCCGCCTCTCAACCTCTCAACCGTGTGTATATATGTATGCACGTGCGTGAGTGCGTGTGCATGTATGCGCATACCCTTCAGCGCCTGCCCTAGTACCCACCACGCCCACTACCCATTATTTCCCCCGGTGAAGAACGCTGGGAAGGGCGCCCTTGTGTCATAAGGGGCGCCACCCGCCGCCCGCCGTCTAAGAGCCGTATCATAGCGTAATGAGAGCAGTTCCCATGCCTCTCCAGCGGCCGACCCCTTCAACGTCCCCTCAACTGGGTTTGTTCCTCGTTATAATGGTCAAACATGCGGATACGGTCGAGTGAGGGGGGGGGGGGCATGGGGTTGAATGGGGGGGAGGGGAGGGAGGGAATTATCAGGGAGAAATGCAGCAAGCCATTACGACTATATAGCACTGGGAAGGGGTCAGGATTTGGGATGGGACAGGGGAAGGGAATGGTGCCCCATTCGGGCATTGACGGTCGGGGATTGAACGCCGACCTGCATGAAGCGAGACTGTCGCTCTACCGTTCAGTATCAAGCCATTACGACTATATAGCACTGGGAAGGGGTCAGGATTTGGGATGGGACAGGGGAAGGGAATGGTGCCCCATTCGGGCATTGACGGTCGGGGATTGAACGCCGACCTGCATGAAGCGAGACTGTCGCTCTACCGTTCAGTATCAAGCCATTACGACTATATAGCACTGGGAAGGGGTCAGGATTTGGGATGGGACGGGGGAAAGGAATGGTGACCCAACCACTTGTATGGACGGTCGGGGATTGAACGCCGACCTGCATGAAGCGAGACCGTCGTTCTACCGTTCAGCAGCAAGCCATTACGACTATATAAGCACTGTGGAAAGAGGCCAGGATAAGGACTTGAGATGGAACAGTTTATCTTCAAGTTATCTTGAAATGCTTTCGGGGCTTAGCGTCCCCGCGGCCCGGTCACCGCCCCAGGCCATATACCTCACACATACTCACTCTTCACAACCCCACAACACTTACCCAACGCGTTAATTGAACCCATTTAGAACGCTTAACATTTATTCAAGATTATGATAAATTTCTCTGTCCAAATAGGTGTCGCTCCACGAGCCAAACAGGCGGCCCCAGAAGGTGTGAAAGGATAGGAACAGGTCGATAGGGTGAGTAGGAAGGGGCCCCCAGAAGCTGTGAAAGGATAGGTACAGGTCGATAGGGTGAGTAGGAAGGGGCCCCCAGAAGTTGTGAAAGGATAGGTACAGGTCGATAGGGTGAGTAGGAAGGGGCCCCCAGAAGCTGTAAAAGAATAGGTACAGGTCGATAGGGTGAGTAGGAAGGGGCCCCCAGAAGTTGTGAAAGGATAGGTACAGGTCGATAGGGTGAGTAGGAAGGGGCCCCCAGAGCTCCTGTGGGGGGCCCCCAACACAGGATAGATGGTAATCGAGGAAGGATTGGTAGAGAGAGGCATAGGGAAAGAGGATTGGTTTGATTGGTAAATGACTGATTGGGTACAGGAGCAGGTGGAAATGTTTGTTGATTGTGGTTGACAATGAAGAGTTAGTAATTGTGATGGGTGGTGATTGGTAGTGGTAGGAGGGGAATAGGTAATTGTGGTTGGTAATTGGCTGTAAGTGATGGTGGTGATTGTAACGATGATTGTGACGATTGTTGGGGTGGTGAAGGTGGTAGTTGTGGTAGTTAGTGACTGTGGTAGTGACGATGGGGATAGTGGTCGTGGTGAAGGTAGTAGTGGTAGCACAGTCGAACTAGACACAGTCGAACTAGACACAGTCGAACTGAAGACAGTCGAACTAGACACAGTCGAACTGAAGACAGTCGAACTAGACACAGTCGAACTGAAGGCAGTCGAACTAGACACAGTCGAACTGAAGACAGTCGAACTAGACACAGTCGAACTGAAGACAGTCGAACTAGACACAGTCGAACTAGACACAGTCGAACTGAAGACAGTCGAACTAGACACAGTCGAACTGAAGACAGTCGAACTGGACACAGTCGAACTGGACACAGTCGAACTGAAGACAGTCGAACTAGACACAGTCGAACTGAAGACAGTCGAACTGGACACAGTCGAACTGAAGACAGTCGAACTGGACACAGTCGAACTGAAGACAGTCGAACTAGACACAGTCGAACTAGACACAGTCGAACTGGACACAGTCGAACTGAAGACAGTCGAACTAGACACAGTCGAACTAGACACAGTCGAACTGAAGACAGTCGAACTAGACACAGTCGAACTAGACACAGTCGAACTAGACACAGTCGAACTGAAGACAGTCGAACTAGACACAGTCGAACTGAAGACAGTCGAACTGGACACAGTCGAACTGAAGACAGTCGAACTGGACACAGTCGAACTGAAGACAGTCGAACTAGACACAGTCGAACTAGACACAGTCGAACTGAAGACAGTCGAACTAGACACAGTCGAACTAGACACAGTCGAACTAGACACAGTCGAACTGAAGACAGTCGAACTAGACACAGTCGAACTGAAGACAGTCGAACTAGACACAGTCGAACTAGACACAGTCGAACTGAAGACAGTCGAACTAGACACAGTCGAACTAGACACAGTCGAACTAGACACAGTCGAACTGAAGACAGTCGAACTAGACACAGTCGAACTAGACACAGTCGAACTGAAGACAGTCGAACTAGACACAGTCGAACTAGACACAGTCGAACTAGACACAGTCGAACTGAAGACAGTCGAACTAGACACAGTCGAACTAGACACAGTCGAACTAGACACAGTCGAACTAGACACAGTCGAACTAGACACAGTCGAACTAGACACAGTCGAACTAGACACAGTCGAACTAGACACAGTCGAACTGAAGACAGTCGAACTAGACACAGTCGAACTGAAGACAGTCGAACTAGACACAGTCGAACTGGACACAGTCGAACTGAAGACAGTCGAACTAGACACAGTCGAACTAGACACAGTCGAACTAGACACAGTCGAACTAGACACAGTCGAACTGAAGACAGTCGAACTAGACACAGTCGAACTAGACACAGTCGAACTGAAGACAGTCGAACTAGACACAGTCGAACTGAAGACAGTCGAACTAGACACAGTCGAACTGGACACAGTCGAACTGGACACAGTCGAACTGGACACAGTCGAACTGAAGACAGTCGAACTAGACACAGTCGAACTAGACACAGTCGAACTGAAGACAGTCGAACTAGACACAGTCGAACTGAAGACAGTCGAACTAGACACAGTCGAACTAGACACAGTCGAACTAGACACAGTCGAACTAGACTCTGTCTCTCTCTCTCTCTCTCTCTCTCTAGAGAGAGAGAGAGAGAGAGAGACAGAGACAGAGACAGAGAGAGACAGAGAGAGACAGAGACAGAGAGACAGAGCGAGAGAGAGAGAGAGAACGAGCCCGCGAAGTAGAAGAGCTTCCCGAAGACGAGTTCGTAGAAACAAAGGCTTCAATCTCCCTCCAGAGGCTATGCAAGGCGATTAGCAATTGCGCTTCGCCTGTGCAACAACAAATACCTTTGAGTTGAGTAATGGTGACGCGTTGATTGGCATTAATCCCAATTGGCCGAGTAATCATTACGTGTATAATTACTTCTGGGCGTGTCTA
This sequence comes from Procambarus clarkii, assembly GCF_040958095.1. Lineage (NCBI taxonomy): Eukaryota > Metazoa > Arthropoda > Malacostraca > Decapoda > Cambaridae > Procambarus > Procambarus clarkii. The sequence goes on along the minus strand of NC_091239.1, from coordinate 13,175,743 downwards.
ATTGCACAATTACTATGATAAACAGGTTAATTACAGCTTAACAATGACGAAAGATGGCCCGAGGTACGTAGGATTAGCTAATCAATCTCCAGTAATGTTATGGGCTCCAAGGAGACCAGGAGCTATAATTGTTGGCTGGTGTTGAATTGCCTCGTTTGGATAGTTTGGTGAAAGTCTTAACATTGAAGTCTTCATTGAGACTTATTGGTTAAAGCCTATTTTTTTAGGTTCCTCTCTCTCTCTCCCCCTCCCGAAGAAAATAAATTCTTGGTGGTCCGAGTTCAATCCCCGATGGTTCAAGTAGTTAGGCACTGTTCCTTCACTTCATTCTTATATCCCAGAGCTTATCCTGTCCCAATATCCCTCCTAAAGGCTTTGAGCCATGCTAACTTCTGATTTCTAACTGTCCTAACTGATTTCTAACTTCTAACTTCTTATCTAATCTTTTCTTCTTAACTTAAAGTTTCCTTTCCTTCAAGTTATTTGATGAATATTGAATTGATGACAATGATATTTGATGATAAGAATTGAAGCAATCTTTAACTTCTCTTCAATTCGTTTTTTGATGGCTGTACTAGGCTTCCCTTCAATTGTTCAGTTTTTCAATTGACCATTCAAGTTCAAGTAGGTTTATTGACACAAGAAAAAATACATCTCAAAGGGATAGAGTAGTTTAGGCAATTTATACCCCCTCTTTACCTTGAGGTGCTTCCGGGGCTTAGGGTCCCCTCGGCCCGGTCGTCGACCAGGCCTCCCTCAATTGATAATTTTTTCTCTTTGTCGTAAAAAAATATTCCTAACTCTAGGGATTAATTTTAAAATCCTTCTAAATAGATAAGAAGAACCTAACTAGGGTCTAACTAGGGTCTAACTAGGGTCTAACTAGGGTCTAACTAGGGTCTAAATAGGGTCTAACAAGAGAAAACAAATGAATAACATTATATATTGATTTACAAGTAGATTCAAGAAGGTTATCTTGAGGTTATCTTGAGATGATTTCGGGGCTTTAGTGTCCCCGCGGCCCAGTCCTCGACCAGGCCTTCACCCCCAGGAAGCAGCCCGTGACAGCTGACTAACTCCCAGGTACCTATTTACTGCTAGGTAACAGGGGCATTCAGGGTGAAAGAAACTTTGCCCATTTGTTTCTGCCTCGTGCGGGAATCGAACCCGCGCCACAGAATTACGAGTCCTGCGCGCTATCCACCAGGCTACGAGGCCCCGAAGAAGATACATTGGGGTTTATAAATGGAATGGAATTATTAGGGGAAAGCACCAAGCCAATACAATATTCCACTTGGAAGGGGTCAGGATAAGGATTTGGGATGGGACGGGGAGAAAGGAATGGTGCCCAGCCACTTGTGGACGGTCGGGGGATTGAACACCGACCTGCATGAAGCGAGACCGTCGCTCTACCGTCCACCACAAGGGTAGCAACCATTGAGGTTTTTACATGGTTGTAAAGCTACTATCAATCATAGTGTTTCAGGTCCTTAATCTAACAGATAATATTAAGTATATAATTTGTACCAAAATTGAAGAAAGTTAACAGTACATTGTAAGAAATTTTGAAGAAATTTAGTAGGTACATTATGTTAAAATTTGAGAATTATTAATAGGTACATTGTAAGAACATTCTTCATTGTACATTGTAACATTCTTCAATTTTTGGTACAATTTTCCTCTTTGTTACACATCCCCCAGGAAGCAGCAGCCCGTAGCAGCTGTCTAACTCCCAGGTACCTATTTACTGCTAGGTGAACAGGAGCATGAGGGTGAAAGACACTCTGCCCATTTGTTTCCGCCTGGGGGATCGAACCCGGAACCTCAGGACTACGTACCCCAAGCGTGTAAAGCCGCTGTTTTTCATAGTACACCGTAATGCGAAGGTATGCGTTATATAGCGACCATTACGTACACAATGAGACGTATGAGTGGGGGGAGGCGCCCCCTTCCCCCCCCAGGGGGGGTAGGGAAACCTCAGTAAGCCAATTAGTCTATTAGTGTATACCTTGAGAAGCTGAGTATACCTTCCAGTGAGTATACCCAGGAAGGTATATATAGGAAAGGACAGGATAGGAGCTGGGATAGAAGGACGAAGTAAAAGAACGGTGCCCAACCACTTGGACCATCGGGGGATCGAACGAGGACCTGCAAGAAGCGAGGTGATGCTGTACCTCCCACTACAAGCGGGTCGGACAATCAAGTCAGGTTTGACTTTTCAATCAAGAATAATTCTTCCAATTTAAATATTTCCAAAAATACTTAGTTTTCAATTGAATAAAATAATTATATATTAATAAACGAGGTGAACTTTAATGATAGGTATTTTGTCAAGGAGTTAATCATTATATTATATCCGTTATATAATATATAATGGGCCGTTATATCCTATCCTCGTCTGGAACTATATATATATATATATATATATATATATATATATATATATATATATATATATATATATATATATATATATATATATATATATATATATATATATATATAAGGATTAATTCATTAAAACAGCCGCCCCGCGACGCCTTTTATTAATTCTTTTGTTTTTGTTTTGACCGTGACTCCTCTCATACTTCAGTATTGCCAGTCAGAGGGTCGGGAATTTCTCGCGGGGGGGATATCATCTTTTGATTCAAAATATTACCATTTGCTAAGTAGGATATGGTGATATCTAACGTATGCACGAATTAACGAGCAATTTGATATTTTTTTAGTTACAAATAAGAGCGTTATTGGGAGTTTGAGAGAATAAATTGGCCAAATTCTTGTCTACGGCTTGGTAACGCTGATGTTCTTGAAAGCCAAAGGGGAAGATGCTAACAAAGCAGCGACAGATCTGTCAATCAAGCCAATTGAAGACTTGAAGTGATTTATGCGCGTGATTGGTGATATTGATGTGGTTAGCCAGTTGTCATTGGGAGAGTCTGTAAGCAAATGAGGGGCGCGACAAAAGCGCGCCAAAGGAACAGAAAACGGGAACACTTGACAAAACAATACCGCCATGCGCCCCTAATGGTCTCACTTTCTCAACTCGGGCCGAAGATACGGCTGATTTATTGATTCTCAAGCCGATGGATTGAAAAGGTACATAATGCTGATTGAAGGGAATCAATTCGACCATGCTATGGCGCTCTCATATACAAGTCACTCCAAGGAAATCATTAAAATCAAAATATTTAGCGTCGCCCGATGCCATATTGGTTTAGGTGGCGCTGGGCTCCTGAATTCTATTCTGTTTGACAAAGAGAAAGTTATACAATAGTCACTTGAGCGACAGATGACACGTGGTTCTTCTTCACTAAGATGGCGTCTCTCTCTCTCTCTCTCTCTCTCTCTCTCTCTCTCTCTCTCTCTCTCTCTCTCTCTCTCTCTCTCTCTCTCTCTCTCTCTCTCTCTCTCTCTCTCTCTCTCTCTCTCTCTCTCTCTCTCTCTCTCTCTCTCTGTCTCTCTCTCTCTCTCTCTCTCTCTCTGTCTCTCTCTCTGTCTGTCTGTCTCTCTCTCTCTCTCTCTCTCTCTCTCTCTCTCTCTCTCTCTCTCTCTCTCTCTCTCTCTCTCTCTCTCTCTCTCTCTCTCTCTCTCTCTCTCTCTCTCTCTCTTTCTTTCTCTCTCTCTCTCTCTCTCTCTCTCTCTCTCTCTCTCTCTCTCTCTCTCTCTCTCTCTCTCTCTCTCTCTCTCTCTCTCTCTCTCTCTCTCTCTCTCTCTCTCTCTCTCTCTCTCTCTCTCTCTCTCCTGAAAGCAGGCTGAGAGCTTTCCCTTCCCATAGCTCAAGGTAAGCCTTACCCTACTAGTTTTCCCTTGAGTACGACTTGCTAATCGTTTAACAACCAGGTTCCCAATCACTGATGGTATATAGTGATAGTTCCTTGCTGTCGAAAATATGAAAGTTCCTTCCCTCTGCCGTAGACACGAGTTTCCTTCCTTTGTGAAAGAAATGAAAGCAGTCTTCCCTTTTCCCCTGCTGCTGAGGGATCCCCCCATGAAAGATGCTATCAGAAAGGCTGGTCGTGAAGTCCTATAGACGTCGTGAAGTCCTATAGACGTCGTGAAGTCCTATAGAGGCCGCTATATATCCTTCATAATACCTACTAAACTCCTACACTTGCCCTTATAGGATGTTATACAGGCGTGTGTCCTCATATATGATAGCCTGGCTTAAGGATAGCCCAAAGGATAAAGTCCAGAGTCCTACCCTGCAGGATATCCATTATCCCTATCCTCCACATGACCGCCAGAGGACTCTAAATCCCTAAATTAACGTCCTGGACTATTTAGAGTCCTTAATGCCTTTAATGATTCACAAATAAATGACTCTTAGTCTCATAATTCAGGTGGAATGTCGCATATTTTTATTTGGCGCCAAAAAATAAACAATAAATGATTGAAACGGAGCCAACGGGGCGAGGACAAGGTAGCATCGCTATCGGGAGATCCGATCCCCCTATAGAGAGTCTGGTGCCAATCCGACCCCAACCAACGCACCAAAGCCGATTACCAGACCGAAGACTATCAAGCCGGATGATTGGACGATTGATATTGTGACGTCAGATGATCGCATCGACAGCCGCGCCGCAAAACAAAAGACTGTCGCGCAGCCCCTCTCCCCCCTCTCTGAATGCGCTTACTACGGTAAATAATCAGTAGAAAGGAACAACTTGAATGGGATGGGAATATATACCTATTTCTAAGACTCCGGAAGGATCTAAATCCCGTGTTGGTATGAGCATTATGACGTCATAATGACATTGTGACGTCATAGCGAAGACATAGTGACGTCACACTCCTATGTTAAAAAAAACACGACATTTTATATGCAAATTTTCGATAGATTAACTTGGGTCAGGTTAGGTTAGGTTAAGTTAGCAGTTCAACAGTTGATTGATGGTTGAGAGATGGGTCCAAAGAGCCGAAGCTCAACCCTTCCCCTTGCCAGCATAACTTGGTGAGTCAAGATAGGGGTAGGTTAAGTTAGGATAAGTTAAGTTAAGTTAGGATAAGTTAGGTTAGATTAAGTTAGGATAAGTTAGGTTAGGTTAAGTTAGGATAAGTTAGGTTAGGTTAAGTTAGGATAAGTTAGGTTAGGATAAGTTAGGTTAGGTTAAGTTAGGTTAAGTTAGGATAAGTTAGGTTAGGTTAAGTTAGGATAAGTTAGGTTAAGTTAGGATAAGTTAGGTTAAGTTAGGATAAGTTAGGTTAGGCTAAGTTAGGTTAGGTTAAGTTAGGACAAGTTAGGACAAGTTAGGTTAGGTTAAGTTAGAATAAGTTAGGTTAGGTTAAGTTAGGATAAGTTAGGTTAGGTTAAGTTAGGATAAGTTAGGTTAGGTTAAGTTAGGATAAGTTAGGTTAGGTTAAGTTAGGTTAGGTTAAGTTAGGATATGTTAGGTTAGGTCAAGTTAGGATAAGTTAGGTTAGGTATATTCTTGTTTTAAACAACTATGAGGTTGTTTATGGCAATAATAACTTCGGGGTTGTGAAGTTTACAAGTTCGTAAACTGTTTAATAACTGTAAACAAAGCCGCTTTGATCGTTAAAAGATGCACAGGTTTCGTAATATCTGGTGTTGAGTGCCACAGTGTGTACTAATAATAGTCAGCGCCCACACACCTGAAATACAACACCTCCCCCACACACACCTGAAATACAACACTCCCTTCCACACATCTGAAAACACAACACTTCCCCCCACACACACCTGAAACACAACACTTCCCCCCCACACACCTGAAATACAACACTTCTACACAACACTCTCCCCTACACCTGAAACCCCCAAGACACCTGAAACACCCCCCCCCCTCTCCCACACATCTGAAACACAACACAACACTCTCCCCTACACCTGAAACCCCCCAAGACACCTGAAACACACCCGCCCCCTCCTCCCCCACACATCTGAAACACAACACAACACTCTCCCCTACACCTGAAACCCCCCAAGACACCTGAAACACACCCGCCCCCTCCTCCCCCCCACACATCTGAAACACAACACAACACTCTCCCTACACCTGAAACACCCCCCCTTCCCCTCCCCACACATCTGAAACACAACACAACTCTCCCCTACACCTGAAACACCCCCCTCCCCCTCCCCCCACACACCTGAAACACAAATCAGCGATTCCCGTCAATAATTCACAGCCAAACCCGCTGTGTCACTGTATCGAAGAGCAATCAACGCCGAAAACCCTCTCACGATGGACTTAATCCCCTGAAAAGCAAGTTCGAATCCCAAATGCATTAGCCTTCGGGGGCTCTAGGCGGGCTCCGGGCTCTCAGGGGGGCTCTGGAGCACGAGGTCGTCGCCGGGTTTGGGGCTCAGGGCTTCTGGAGGCGCTCTTTGGGAAGTCGTAGATCAGATGAACGACCTGAACGACCTGAATATGACCTGTATAGGACAGGTTTCACACAAGCGGGACGGCCGAGGTGCTTGTAACTAAGAGAGAGAGACAGACAGAGAGACACAGACAGACAGACAGACAGACAGACAGACAGACAGACAGACAGACAGACAGACAGAAGAACAACTGACAGTCGACAAAAAACGACGTTTCCCGCGCCGCGGCCCCGCCTGGGAATTGTCAACATCGACTATTAGTTGATCTCTTTATCCTAATTGCTTCGGCTAGGTCCACTCCACAACAGATAATTATAAACCAGATGATTCCCCCCCTTCGACCATTCATCCTTACAATGGTAATGGGGTCTCTATTTGCATGTAAGGAGACCGTAGAGGCTGGTTGCATGGTAGGATGGTTCCGTCGTTTGGTGGGATAGATGTATGGTTCAGGAAATTGGTTTGAGGTTGACTGTGGATAAGTATTCCCAAAGGGCCGCGAGTATTCAAATATGAGCGCGAATATTCAAATATGACCGCGAGGATTCAAATATGACCGCGAGTATTCAAATATGACCGCGAGTATTCAAATATGACCGCAAGGATTCAAATATGACCGCGAATATTCAAATATGACCGCGAGTATTCAAATATGACCGCGAGTATTCAAATATGACCGCGAGGATTCAAATATGACCGCGAATATTCAAATATGACCGCGAGTATTCAAATATGACCGCGAGGATTCAAATATGACCGCGAGGATTCAAATATGACCGCGAATATTCAAATATGACCGCGAGTATTCAAATATGACCGCGAGTATTCAAATATGACCGCGAGTATTCAAATATGACCGCGAATATTCAAATATGACCGCGAATATTCAAAATAAAACCGAAAATACTACGACACGACCATAAATTTCCGAAGGCGTGACGTCACAAGTACGTCAATATCCGGATTCTTTACACGAACGTAAACAAACGAAACGCCAAATACACTTCAGAGCCTCTTTTTAAAATGACATATACCCCCCCCCCCCAAACGGCGTGGGAATATTTGTGGAATTGATCCGACGCCTGTGAATCCGCCTTAATCCGCAAAGACATGGATTTATGGGACGAACGTAACATTGGACTTGGTAATTACCTGCCGAATAATGGGAGGAGAGGGTTGATAGGGGGAATAGAGAGAGAGGTTTGGAGTGGGAGGGGGGGGGGGGAGGGGAGGGATAGAGAGGATAGGAGGTGAGACGAAGATAGAGAAGATAGAGACAGCAGCAACACCACTATCTCCAACAACAACAACAACAAGGCTTTGGATTAATTGTAGAGCGACGCCTAGCTTCTTGCATGGTCGGTGTTCGATCCCCCGATGTTGCAAGTGATTGGGCACCGTTTCTTCCTTTCGTCCTCATATTCCAGCTCCTTGTCCTCATATTCCAGCTCCTTGTCCTCATATCCCAGCTCCTTGTCCTCATATCTCAGCTCCTTGTCCTTATATCCCAGCTTCTTGTCCTCATATCCCCTCTCCTTGTCCTCATATCTCGCGAGAGAGAGAGCTCTCTCTCTCTCGCGAGAGAGAGAGAGAGAGAGAGAGAGAGAGAGAGAGAGAGAGAGAGAGAGAGAGAGAGAGAGAGAGAGAGAGAGAGAGAGAGAGAGAGAGAGAGAGAGAGAGAGAGAGAGAGAGAGAGAAAAATATGAAGCCAGATAGAAGGGGGGAAAAGATGGAAACAGAGGAGAGGGAGAGGCAACAGGGAGAAGGAAAGAGGGGGATACGAATGAGAGAACCCTACCCCCCCTCCCCTCCTCCCCACGCTGGCTGTGCGATCTTTCACGGTCATTGTTCGAGGGTTAGTGCCCGCCAGCCACCGTTTACATCTCAATATGTTCGTTCTTTATCGTGTTCGCCCGGAGGAGGTTACTGTCCAGGCCCAGCACGCCTCCTTCACGCACACCCAACTGCGTGCACGACCTGCACGCGTGTGTGTGCCCACACACAAACACACACACCGCTGGCAAGGCGGGGTCTAGGAGCTAAAGCTCAATGCTGTAGGCACAACTAGGTGAATACAAATAGGTGAACACACACACACACACACACACACTCACACACACACACACACACACACACACACACACACACACACACACACACACACACACACACACACACACACACACACACACACACACACACACACACACACACACATCAATCCTCATCTTGAAGATGTCCTCACCTTAAGAAAAAAAATCAATAACATCTTTCTTCCTTAACGACCCTTACGAAACCACTACATCTTTAAACAATCACATATCGCCTTTCTTAAACATATAACTAAACAGCTTATACGAACCTTGTAACAACCCCCCCAAAGGTTATAATTGTCGTAAACAACCTCAGAGCTCACAAACAATAACAGTAAACACACAGATTGAATAACAGATTGAATAACAGATTGAATAACAGTAAACACACAGATTGAAATTAGAACAAAAATGAACACCAAGAACAGACTAGAACAACTCTAAATGCCTCACTTAACAACCCACAAGAAAAACAATTAAATTATCTACCAACAATGGCCTTAATAGCCATAAAACTCCCCTTCCATCCATCCCCCTCCCTTCCCCCCCCCCTTCCACTGATCAACAAACAGACTATTGATTGAATGATGATTGGCTGGATTGATGGCTGGAAGTAGATGAGAGTTGATGTTGACAGGCTGAGACAGGAAGCGTGAGAAACCTCATGGAAAAGGGGTGACGGGATGGGAAAGGTGTTAAGGGGGGAGGATGGAGCTGTGGAAGGGGGGGGGGAGAGAGAGGGATGGGAGAGAATGGAGAATTATGGGGAATGCATAGGTGAAATGGGTGGAATGGTTGAGTTTACGCTGGCAGGTGGGTTAGGAGGGGGAGATGGGGTTTGTTAGTGGATGGAACAGGTCTTTCCTGGAAGGTGGGAGAGTAATTAGTGCTAGTGGGAAAGCAAATTGCTTCATAGATTACCATGTACTTGGAAGGATGAGACGGCCACTGAGAAAAATAAAGTTCTCAGATTAATCTTACTCCCCATCACTACCCTACCAAGATAACAGACAGGTGATACCTATCAACAGCTGACAGACAGGTGATGGTCTGTCACCCAGACCAGAAAATAGACGAAAACTCATCGACAAGATAACCCACAGAGACACAGGAAGTTATAAATCATCAGATTATCTGATTAGCCTAAAATATGTCAGAATTTCTAAGCAGCCTATTACAGAATTTTCTTTTAAAACCAATATTAAATTTTCCTCTTTAAAAAACCTTAAAGTGGATTGACTTTTGCGACCTTATCCAATGATCTATTGAGCCATAATATTAATTTTAGACGTAAAAGTTAATTATAATTGGATATATATTGATCTATTTATGGTTAAGGATAATCCAATGATTTAGGAGGAGAATATTAGAACATTAGAACATAAGAACAAAGTCTTGGGTATGGGAGGGAGCCGGTCGGCCGAGCGGACAGCACGCTGGACTGTGATCCTGTGGTCCCGGGTTCGATCCCGGGCGCCGGCGAGAAACAATGGACAGAGTTTCTTTCACCCTATGCCCCTGTTACCTAGCAGTAAAAAAGGTACCTGGGTGTTAGTCAGCTGTCACGGGCTGCTTCCTGGGGGTGGAGGCCTGGTCGAGGACCGGGCCGCGGGGACACTAAAGCCCCGAAATCATCTCAAGATAACCTCAAGATA
>NC_091239.1:13160646-13163146 GCF_040958095.1 Procambarus clarkii | reverse complement strand
ATATATATATATATATAAAGATTAAGCCACCCAAGAGGTGGCACGGGCATGAATAGCCCGTAAGAGCTTTCACGGTTGATTTTGTTTTAAATTCAGCTACTCAGAACGAAATGTCCATGTAGCACGGGCTATGGCGAGCCCATACGAGCTCCAAATTTAGAACAAAAACACAAATCCTAAAAGAAAGATGTTTATGGACAGGAAAGTGAAATTTAACTATAGAAACTATAGCCTCATCTAGGAGCAAGGAAATGTAACCTAGGGCATAGTAATCTAGGGTTAACCAAGGAATAGGTTACACCAAGGTTAGGTTAGAGCCAGTGTTGTGCTAGGCCAGTGTTGTGCTAGGCCAGTGTTGTGCTAGACCAGAGACTTTCTACCCATAGGATTATTAATCTGTGGAACCGCCTACCCGCCGATGCTCTTAATGTGGAAATTACTTCAGTTTAAAATTCAACTAGAAAACAAAATGTTCTCAGGAACAGTGGGTGGAGGAATCTTTGACCAACCGATGTCTTCCCAGCCCCGTCGAGGCCACTAGAGAGATGATAGTCCCCTCGGGTAAATTCAGGCAAATATTATATTCCCCTATTTTAAAATTTCTCTCTTTCAGATTTCCGTTTTTTAAGGCGGAGGGGAATTTGATTTTTTTAGGGAAAGGATCTTGTTAAATAGCCTATTCTACCTTGTTAATTATCTACACGGGGAAAAAATGGGTTACCAAGGATGCATATGTATCCTCCAGGGGCCACGACGATCATACATGCTGATAACATTCTTATACATGGCGCTTATAGCGACAAAAGCCAAAATGCCTCTTTAACATACTTGGAGAAGCCTAATACAAGTTAGGCTTCGTTTTGAATGCAGACAAAAGCAAAAATGAGATTTAGGAACCGAAGAATTACAGCACTTACTCTAAATGACCATCAATACACATTGTATGTATGTATATTCTGATATGTGTATATATACACATACCAGAATACAAAATGTTGAAATAAATCAAATCAGCATCTGACTGCCTCTTCTCAAAGCGTTTTAGTACTTTCTACTGCGTGTGTTTGGGCTATCTATTTTTCAGATGTTTAACATAAGCATTATTCGCTCCCTGATAGACTATGCAGCACCCGTTGGGCACGGCAGAATTTATAAAAAAAAAAATACATATTAATATGTGCGTGTAATATCGTTCATATTTTATATGTATGTAAATTTTATTAATATATTGGGCTAATGGCTATCAGATTTAATCCTATAGGTCAACAACAACCCTATTTCATTATTCATATATAAATTATATATGTGGATGACACGCAATGATTCAACCTCACACAAGGTTGACACACACACACACACACACACACACACACACACACACACACACACACACACACACACACACACACACACACACACACACACACACACACACAGGCCCTAAGGGGCCTCGTAGCCTGGTGGATAGCGCGCAGGATTCGTAATTCTGTGGCGCGGGTTCGATTCCCGCACGAGGCAAAAACAAATGGGCAAAGTTTCTTTCACCCTGAATGCCCCTGTTACCTAGCAGTAAATAGGTACCTGGGAGTTAGTCAGCTGTCACGGGCTGCTTCCTTGGGTGTGTGTCTGTGTGTGTGTGGTGTGGAAAAAAAAAGAAAAAAAGAAGTAGTTAGTAAACAGTTGATTGACAGTTGAGAGGCGGGCCGAAAGAGCAAAGCTCAACCCCCGTAAAAACACAACTAGTAAACACACACACACACACACACACACACACACACACACACACACACACACAAAGGCTGTTTAACACAAGGGGCACACGCACTAGGGGACACAGGTGGAAACTGAGTGCCCAAATGAGCCACAGAGATATTAGAAAGAACTTTTTTAGTGTCAGAGTAGTTGACAAATGGAATGCATTAGGAAGTGATGTGGTGGAGGCTGACTCCATACACAGTTTCAAGTGTAGATATGATAGAGCCCAATAGGCTCAGGAACCTGTACACCTGTTGATTGACAGTTGAGAGGCGGGACCAAAGAGCCAGAGCTCAACCCCCGCAAGCACAACTAGGTGAGTACAACTAGGTGAGTACACACACACACACACACACACACACACACACATTATCGACTGATTAAGTCATCAAGTTCGAACCATTAACAAACTGAACAATGTTATACATAGTTCAAATATAACAAAGGAAGAACAGGGATAACAGCCAACGAATGGATGTTCTATTGCGTTCTGTGATGTTCTAGATGTTCTTCTACAGATGTTCCAGATAAAATGTATTCACCCACAATCTAGATATCCGTCTACCCGTCAAACACACACCGAAACTACGACGTTGGTACAACGTTCGAACAAGTTTTAACACCTCCTAACCAGTTATAACAACCAATATATCAAGTTGTAACAACGTTCCAATACGTCATAAACACATTAAGCCAAGATGTAACAACTTTATTACAAGTTGTTACAAGCGGAAAATAGAGACAG